>NC_083107.1:17501703-17663571 GCF_949774975.1 Lagenorhynchus albirostris
AGAGTGTACTGCCCATATTCTCTTCTAGGAGTTTTACGGTTTCAAGTCTTACATTTAAGTCTTTAATCTGTTATGAGTTTATTTTCCTGTACGGTATGAGAAAGTAGTATAATTATTTTGCATATAGCTGTCCATTTTTCCCAGCACCATTTATGGAAGAGACAGTCTTTTCCCATCTATCTGTATCTATCTATCTATCTATCTATCTATCTATCTATCTATCTATCTATATCCCTACTTCTATGTATTTCCAAAATATATTTCACCAAGCGTCCTTAGCCCAATTGATGGAAAATCCATTCTTCCAGTTGCTTAGGCTAAACACCTTAAAGTTGTTCTTGACTCTTCTCTTTCTTTCAAATTCTACATGTCATCATAATATCTAAAATGTGACCATTTCTCATCACCTTCACTTGCTTTGTTCATGGCATAACTCAGGGGCCCACAGCAGTGCCTGACATGTAGTACTCCTTGAAAAATAATTTGTGAATAAATGGATTAATAAATGAACAAATGGTTAAAAGAATTTGGAGAGGTATTAGTAAAGCAATGGAAACAGAGATTTTCATGGCTTCTTTGGATAAAAGTGAACAGCCAAAATGAATGTTGGGTAAGATTCATTTGGGGAGAGAGGCAAAGGTAAATGGTAGATAAGTTTAAATGGAAAAAGAAAGTTAAGATCATTTTGCAAAACTTACAGCAATGAGAATTTTGGATTTCAGCCTAGAAATTCTTTAAATTCCATTATTTGGAATTTTTGAGGAGGACTTTAAACCTCACTAAGAGTTAGATCAAAAGAGGACCATTTAACTAGAAAGTTGAAACTACTATGAAATAAATTTCCTCATTAAAAGGGGAAACCTTAAATTTTTGCAAACTTGAAAAACATTGCTCATTAAAATGTTTAAAATATCAGCTGGTTCTTAAATTATATTAATTAGAAACAATGCCAAACACTTTTATTTTGCCTTAGAGTCATCCTAATTTAAAAAGTTCAATGTTCACTTGAAAGAAAGTTTCCTAGGGCTTGTCCAAGGGATGTCAGTAAAAAATACAAAGAGATGTCAGAAAATACTACAGTATTTTGAGTATCAATGTCTGATAAAGTTCAATGAACCCATTGGGATCACACACACACACACACACACATACACACACACAGGATATACTTTCAAAAATCGTTGTGATTCCCTTGTCAAAATATCAAATACACAAAATAAGATCTTATTTCTATTCTATGGGTACAACTTTCTTAAATCATTTCTTCAGTCACTTACTAAAGAAACAGATTCTGTAGAACACTGAAGTCTAAAAATATGTGTTGAGTACTATGGAGAATACAGATAAGTATGGAGCTTCGTGACTATATATGATATGAGGATGGAGATACTGTCAATTTGTTCACTATTATCTCCCTGACACGTATCATAGCTTTGGGCACATTGTAGATGTTCCAAAAATGTCCAAAAAATCTGAAAATTTAGTTTATATAATAAGGTATGCATTTGCAAATACTAATTAAATTTCTTCCTGTATTTATAATTAATTCCTCATTTTTGCATGGCAATTATAAATTTTCCAAGTACTTGCCTAAGAAATCTCATTTGATTTTTACAACTCCTTTGCATTGAGCACTTTTCTTTTACTAATTAGGACACATTAATTGTTGTGTCCAAATTCACACAACAGAGCCACTAAAACTCAGAGCTCTACTTCTTTTTTTCCATGAAATTATATTCCCTGTATGATATATTTATATTATAAAGCATATGAACTAAGGAAATTGTTCAAAATCACCTGCTCTGTGACACTGTTCTCAAATATAGTTTCTATACATGCTAGTAAGGCAATTCAAGAGGAGTATCTAAATCCAGTTCTTCCAGTAAGAAATCACTATATCATACATTGTTTAATATTTCCCTACCATAATATTTAGATACTGTTGTATGAAATATGAAGTAAAAAGTACTGACTTTTTAAAGTAATTTTTTCCTGATCATTTTCATTTCTCTATCCAAGGAGTCTAAGACTAGGAGCTCGATAGGGATAATTAATTCTGCCTTATTATTCTGAACAAGTATTTAAATTACACACTTTTTAAAGATAGTCAATTAATGTGTATTGATAGCATACTATTCAGATTTTTTATTGAAATATTTTTTTCCCTACAAAATCCCTATGAGGTAGGCACTGGTATATGCTACTATTGTGATGAGGACATCAAGGCTCAGAAGTTTCAAGTAACTTTTCTAAGTTAAGCATTAAAACAAAGACTGGAACAAAGGCAATCTGATTCCTTTTAATCTTATGCTTACCTAAGTGTTTTTGCTTGTGTGTGTTTTCCCAACGTGTATGTACGTGTGTATAAACATAAATGTTGTAGTGATTATCTTCTTTCTGTGTTTTCATTCTTCTGCTCTTACTGGTAAATTATTTGTTCCACAAACACGTAAGTATATGTACACAAATATATATATATATATATATATATATATATATATATATATATATATATATAAAAAATTGTACTTTTGTGGATTCCATTTTCTAAGTGGAAACTCAGGCACTGAGTTCCCTTTCCTTAGTCACAATTCACATTTAAGAAATATCATCCTGTGTCTATTATCACTGAAATGTATGACCAAGCAACAGTTTCTATCCCTCCAACATATTCCAATAAGCATAATTTATGACATTCATAATCTCAACTCCTAAAGCAATGCTACCCATATTACTCTGCTAATAACAAGGGGGTTTTCAAATAGATTAAACCCTTAGTCATACCCTGTATTCCCTGTTAATTCACCTGTGAACTCAAAATTTGGATTTGGCCTTCGTTTTAGCAGGGGACCTAATCTGCTTTCTTTAAACTTCATGTGGGTCTTTGACACTTTTTTTGAATAGTGATCTTTAAATTATAGATTCATTTAGACTGCTGTGAGCACAGAAGATGCCCTCAAATTACAATTCTATTTGTGCTGGTTGTCAAGTGCATTTATTAGCATTAATGTATCTATTATTTTTAATTGGTTCTTAGAACTTCTCTTTCACCAATAGTAAAGTCGTTAGCTGCAATTTGCAAATGAAAATTATCACACTGTTTCCCATTCCCCACACAGTAGTGCCTCTCATTATCTAACCCAGAAAACCGCTTATTATTTCCCCTTATTTTAGTCGCTCTTTTCTCTGTATCTGTTAGCCCAACAACATGTGGAAATCTTAACAATGTAGCAAAAGTTTCCTAATTGCTCCTTTCCTCCTTTTCACTGACACCATGGTGAATTTTGACCTCCTCTATTCTTTTTTCAAGTTTATTTCTGTGTAGCTCAAACAACAAAATGCATTTTTGAGGAAAAAATAAAAAACAAAACAAAAAAACCCTGCCTTTGGAACTCACAGCAGTTTTGTATTTTAACTGAGAGGAGAAAATCTTTCGACCTCCACCTTCCAGATCATTTCAGACCTTAAGTGATTATAGTCTTTCATTCCAGGCAATTGTTTGCATGACTAGTTTAAAAGTGATCAAATTTTGAATGTTATTTTAATATTTTAAATGCATTAACAAATCACAAATACATTTCTTTGCCAGAGCAGTTGATTCATATCTGGGGGTATCACAAAATTATTCTAGGAATAAACTAAACGTAGGACTAAAAGATTAAGTTGCTCTATATAAAAGAGACTCAGGTTAACCTGTCAAACAATAACCACATTAACAATTAGCTCACTGAACATGTAATTCAATATTAAAAATCAACACTTAAATCATTGAATTATGAACCAAGGTTAATACTTAAAAAATATTTTTAAAGCTCAGTTAAGAGTAGTTTAAGTGAAGCAACACAACATATAATTTACTTGAATGAGGTAGAATATCCAAATTCTCTGAATTGAAGATTAACTTTATTTGTATTTTTTATTATGGTACAAAGACATCACAGATTTGTATGCAGTATCAAATGTTATTTCAGTGGCTTTCAATCCATGCTCCTTTGGACCAAATTTAGGCAGCAACTGCAGGTTACACATGGAAAGTCTTAGACACACAGCGAATAGTCATAACCAGGACTATCCTGGTTACAAGAAAATTAAAATGAAATTAATAAGCAAAATACTAAATACAATTTATGTTCCTTATTATTTATATTTTAAAACACATTAGCATATATAATTCATTCAATTTAAAAATAATGTCAGGGGGCTTACATGTTAGCCATTATTTTGTACTGAATACACAATTCCTCAAACATTTTAAGTAATTTCATCAAGGTAAATCGATAATTAGTAGATAAGACAGAGTTGAAACCAAACTCCACTGATTCCTGTGCCATCGCAATGCTACTGTTACAATAAATTATCATTTCCAACAACTAAGATTCCATTGTTAATTCAATCAATACATATACTGAGTGACTTTTTTGTAAGGTGAATTTTAAACGAAGGCAAGGATACTGAGAAATATATGTCAACGATCACACAGAGAAAATTGGAGCAGGTGCTCACTACCAGAAATGGCGATCATAATCAAAATGTATTGATTTCAATTAGAACAAGGTGGAAAAGGGCAAGAATGGAGGATAAGGAAAAGGGAATAAGCATTTACATAGCATTTACTCCTGTTCCCCAAACATAGTCTGTGCTATGTGGTTTGTATACCTTAATTTATCTCAGTTCCCACCAGACTGATATGGTAGCATGCTTGCCATTAAGTTTACAAATGAGAAATGGTCTGAGAACATTTAAAGGAGTTACCCAGGTTCAAACAGAATGGGAAGAGCAATGCCAGACTTGCAATCAGTTCTGTTTTGCATCAAAGTCATGCTCACTTGAAGGTTACGAACATGATAACAAAGAAATGGGTCAACTGGAGCAGTCATCTATTTAATACTGAAAAACTAGGAAACTTTCAGAAACAAAGATGGTAGGAAGAATAGAAAGGTTTTGTCTTTTATATCTAGAAAGAATTTAATACACTTTACTGTTGATTCACAAATTGGTCCTCATACACGAAAGGCAAGGAGAGACCCAGGAAAGAGGTAGACCACTCCAGATTGGTTTGTGGCAGGTTTTATAAGCAGGGGAACTTACATAGGAGGTTTGTCTTGGGTAGCCACAGAGGAGTAGATCTCTGCACCTACCAGAATCTTAACATCTACATAGAGGTCTTAAGTGGGTGTATATAGAACCACTTATACCATCCAGGTGACCTCAACAAAACACTGCTCTCTCAATGGTGCATCCTTGAAAACAGCTCCAGCTGTGGGGACAGTGGACAGCACGTATATTCCAAGGGTAGGGGATGAGGATTGCCTCTAATTGCCCAGGTCAAACTCTTGGGCCAAGTGGTGGCCAGGTCCTCTCTATGATCTTCTCCAACAATTACTAGGAATAGATTCATAAATTCTAGAAATACTTCTTTTTCTGAGGTTCATACTCATTCATTTAATCTTTTCTTCATCCTTTCTTTCTTTGTTCAACAATTATGTAATTATGCCTACTTAAACATCAGACAAAAAATAACTACATTTGAGCATTGGGTGAGTCCCTCCATATATACGGCAATGTGCCAGGTACCTTAAAAAACACAGCTTATTATCTCTGAGTCTCAGACAGTTGTCAGGATAAAGATATAAATCTAGTCAGAAAAATTCTCTTTATCCTCTGTAATGGAAGAAAAAAATCAGGTGATTATCTTCTCCCATGGAATTCTTTGTGTTTTGGAGAGTATGGTACTATAATACATGAGGGATCCAGTGTTAGTCACAGCTACCAGAATACTAAAAACACCCAAATCCTAGTCAGTTTTAGAGAGCCAAGGAATAGACTTCATTCCTGCTATCACGGCCACTTTGTCTTCAGCTAATTCAACCATCCATCTTACATGTGGGTCATGTATATACTCATGTTCTGCATCATACTGAGAGGTTCATTTATATATTTCTTCTTCAAATTTCCTTATATTCTCCATTTTTTGTTCCAATTCCTTGATCATTTATTTATTTATTTATTTATTTGCGGTACGCGGGCCTCTCACTGTTGTGGCCTCTCCCATTGCGGAGCACAGGCTCCGGACGCGCAGGCTCAGCGGCCATGGCTCACGGCCCCAGCCGCTCCGCGGCATGTGGGATCTTCCCGGACCGGGGCACGAACCCGCGTCCCCTGCATCGGCAGGCGGACTCTCAACCACTGCGCCACCAGGGAAGCCCATCCTTGATCATTTAGACAGAGTAGTTGACACTGCCTTTGTGTCAGAGTAAATCCACATTACAGAATGTCTCTTTTACCAGGCAAAATGGGCATTGGACAAATTTTCTTTCTCCACTGCCCGTAAGTAAATTTCAATCCTGAAATTTACTCATGGGCAGTGGAGAAAGAAAATTTGATGCCACTTTATTCGCCCTGATGCTGATGCCAATACATCTCTAAACCAGGCTCATTTTGTTTCTTCTACCTCCATCAACTGGTAATAGAAAATTCCCTGTGAAGCCACTAGGATTTCAAGTTTTAAGAACTTATAAAAACCTTTCCTTAAGAATCACAATGCTTATATCTCCAGTTTATATAACAAAACCTTAGTCAGTGTAACAACTTTATGGATATTTTGTGAAGTGAGGCAGGAATACTGATGTAATAATCCATCCAGGTTTGTTATCTTGTGATTCATTCCTCTAGTAATCTCCTTTTAATAGGCCATTATTTCATCTAGATTTGCATTAATAGAACCTCACCTGCTTGAGTGAGCATGGACTGTTGTAGACACACACTTTCCATTAAAAGGGAGCTAAAATATATACTCTCTCCTCCTTCAAAAAACACCCTAAAATTCACTCCATGTACACAATCCCAGATTTTAGTGAATTGCTATAGTTCTTTTCAGAAATACTTTTATCTTTGGGATATATTCTGCATTTGAAAGTTTGGGACAAATTAGGATGCAACAATTATAGATATAATAGTAAAAATCATAGGGAAATGAGGGGTATCTTTAAGTACCAACTACTATGGCATTCAGGTGAAGGGACTATAGCATCTTCAACAGAAAATGATCAGAGAAGGGAGAGTCAACTTTTTATAAGAGAGAAGAGAGTGGCAGAAGAGGATATTCAGGCATTAGGACCCTCCAGATCCTCCTGGATAAAACTATTTCAACATTTCAGATAATATATTTTCCTTCTTTATTTGTATTAATATCTCTTTACACAAATGCTGAGAATACAGAAAAAGCTGAGAATATAGCTCTTAATGCAATTTAACAACCTGAGAAATTTTAAGTTTGATTTCCGGTCATTTCAATTGTCAGTTGTAAGAAAATAGATGTTATTTGTTATTTCAGTATAGTCACACATAAAAGTCCTTGAGTTTCAGTGACTTGAGAGAACTCAAATATTTGAGCTGGGCTATTTGTTTACTTTGAATTACCCCACCTATCCATTCATGGCTACACTACTGTGTGGCCTTAGAACTCCTGCTCTTTACAATAATCTATGGCAGAAGTTGTGTAGTAGTCAAGAGCAACTTCTGCCACAGAAAAACTTAATTAATTTTTTCCCTTTATGTGCCATGGACTGTGAAGCCCCATGCCAGATTAGAGCATAATTTTCTATCCTATTATAAATTTACTACTTTGATGCTCTATTGAATACATCCAATCCTCTAGTTTGCTGTTCTTTATCAATTAGAACACTTTAGCTGCAGTTAAGATGGTCTGACTCTAGTTACAAAATCATAAGGGCACTTATTTGAAGGAAAAACTAGAAATCAGACATGGAAATTGGTAGTTATCAATGCAATTCAGATGTGCCTGGATCTGATACAGTTGTATTACAAGAGCAGCATCATGGGGATTTAGCTGCAAGGACTGAGTGAACTCCAAAACTTAGGTGTCTTTATCATTTCCTTATGATTCATTTTTCAGGAAAAGAAGATTCAGTTGTCTAACTTGGGTTTCACATTTACTCTTTGTCTAGGGTAGGAGCTAACTTCATTATACAGAATTCTGTGGAGGAAAAGTTAAAACATCCAAAGACTATCAGGATGATTTTTAAAAGTGGAAATATATGCTGCATATGTGGGTTACATTAGGTTTAAATATTTGTGTTTTGGAAATCCATTTCCCTGCTCAGCATTATACAGGTCTACAAAACCTAAATAGGGTTCAAATGGCTTCACTTATCTGATACAGGTAGAGCCTCCATACTCACCTGTCTCTGTTGTAGGATGCTTATATGGTACAGGTTTTATGATCTTCATCATAAGATTATACAGGCTCAGAGGACATAATCCATGTTGCATTCATGTCTTTTATCTCCCATAGTGCTTTACCTGTGGTAGAAGCCTTATGAATATTAGTTGAATTGAAACATATACATAATAGTTTAAGCTAGTGACTGTGTATGGTTTCTTACTTGGAGTCTTTTTTTTTCCCCACAATGTAGGAGATGTAGTTGTTAGATTACTTGATGTATGTTATTCAGGTAACAATATAATAATTGACTTAACATTCAGGACCTTTAAAAATCAAATTAGAAAAACATGACATTATTTTGAGAAGCATGGATCAAAACTCATTTCTATGACTATCTCTTGATGACGCTTTCTCATTTATGTCATTATTTATGGTCTCACATTTATTTTTCGTTAACTCCTATATACAACAAAGCCTCTGTTACATGCAAGCAAATAACATTTCTACATACTAACTCTGTCAGGGATTTCAATAGTTTTCTGAAAAGTTATAACGATAACTTTTCCATAACTATAAAGTGTATCCCCTTTATGAGACCTCAGGTGATAGGTAGTGATAGCTTGGACTTCTGAAATACAATTCCCCCCCTCTGTGAACAGAGGAGAAACAAAACTCTTTTTCTTTAGAAGAGAAAGGTCCAGAGTGAGTTGTATTTTGATTATTTGTGTTAGTTATAATAACTTTTGTATTTGTCAAGTGTTACAATTGGAATGTTTTGAAGTTTGCACCCTGACTGTAATTGGAAAATAAATTTCAAGTCTTTTTTGTTTACCTAGAGATGAGCCTCACATTTTCAAAAGCACAAGTGATCTAGGTTCAAGGATTCAATGTGAGAGTGTGTGTAGGAATTGAAGCCTCTTACTATCTGTGGACCCTACAAAGGCAAATCCTATGCCTAGATACTGACACTCTTAATTTTGTTAAGAATTTCCCTGTAGGTCTTCCAAGAAGTAAAGACCCCCTCCAGAGTAAGAAATATACAACTCTGGGCTAGTTTGCAGTCAAATTGGGATGCATTTTCTTGTTTATTATCCCATGTTGCATGGGATCTCCTGAGGTACATAGCAAGAAGACTGTGATGGTTTTATTGTCCCAAATGACCCTGGCTCATTCCATTATCTCAAAAGAACCTGTTTTTCTTTCATCATCACCCACCACTTGTGCTACACTGTCTGGGTTTGCATTGGTAAACAAGCAGAGATTATTTCAACCACAGGGCCCTTTCCCTTGCTGTTTCCTCTGTTTGGGATGTTCATTTAAAGACATACATACGTTTAGTTTCCTCTCATAAATGTGGCACAACCTCTATGCCATCTCCCCAGAGAGGCCTTCCCTGACCACATTTTCTAATTTTGGCTTTCTAGGCAATATCCCATTACCTTGGGATATTATATTTGTTTATTATATATATTTGTTTATTTGATACCCAGGCAAGAATGGAAGCTTCTTTAACTATGACCTTGCCTGTCCTCAGAATGTACAGTATTACTTTTTGCATGGTGGTATTAATAAAAGCTAACTCATAGCAATCCTTATTAGTTTCTAGACTCTGTTCTTATCACATAACTCATTTGATACTCAAAACAACATCTTAAGTTATTTAACCACTTTCCTCTTTCTAGAGATGAGGAAACTGAGGCACAGGGAAGTTATGTCAGTTTTCTCCACACATACCTATCATCAAGGCATTTAGGACCCAGAGGCTGTGGTCTCAAATACTAATTACTTTTCTTGAGTTGACACTCAAAAATGTTTATTTATTTATTATTTTTTTTTTTTTTTAAATTTGTGGTACGCAGGCCTCTCACTGTTGTGGCCTCTCCCATTGCGGAGCACAGGCTCCGGACGTGCAGGCTCAGGGGCCATGGCTCATGCGCCTAGCTGCTCTGCGGCCTGTGGGATCTTCCCGGACCGGGGCACGAACCCGTGTCCCCTGCATCGGCAAGCGGACTCTCAACCACTGCGCCACCAGGGAAGCCCCCAAAATATTTATTGATTCATGAATCAACACAGAATTCATGAAAGGCTAAGAATAAACATGATTTGCAGCTATTTTTTAAATATATGAAAAAGCATAAATCTATACCATACAGAGAATATATAATTCTAACTCAACTCAGAACTATATTATTACAGACGTTTTCTTATCTGGCATGGTTCAATTTAGAGTTGTTTGGTTGAAATTTTTCAATTATAGTTCAGAATCATTAAATATTGATGCAAATTTATCTTAAATATTAACTTAAACACCGATGCATGCAGTCTGTGCTGGAAAACCCAGGAGGGAAGTGGTGGCTGATTGAGGCAGGCAGCGGCAATTTCATGTGTTCCCTGCACCTGTTGAAAGTATTGCAGGTGCTGGCTGAGAGACAAGACTTAAATACTTCAATATTAATGTTTATTAATATAGAATAATTATTTATCTAAAAATGCTATTTTTTACATGCAATGCATGTGGAAAATCAGCGAAGAAAGTGCAAATGGGTAATACATGTGGTTTTTTGGATGCAGGCTCAAAGTTTTTGGTTTGAGTACCTTCCCACTAATTTGAAATCTCCGTCATCTTTCTTGGGTAAATCACATCCAAAAATGAACTCTAGACAATTTCAGAGTCAAGTTTTTTAAAAGAGAGAGCAAAATAAAAACTGTTTGCAAAGTCATCTTAGTGCAAAACGCTTCTGTTATTTTTTTGGATAATATCTCCAGTCTTTTTCAGCTTTCATGCCCTCACTTAATTAGCAAATTTTTAGTGACTTGCCTGGTTGTACTTGAAAGCATTCAACTAATTTTTATGGAAACACCTCTTTTCTGACAATTATAATTGGATTGATGCAATATTTAATTAAATTATGTAAATATAATAACTGATATAGCTGGAATGAATAGGCTTGGAAACAACAAAATCAATTTTAATGAACATAATATTCAGCTTGTGGGAGCAAATATTCATAAGCTTTTTAGAGAGTAATCTACCAACTGCATGTGTTTATCAAACTTTGGGCTAAGTTAAATTCTTGAGCTGAAGAGTAGAACATAGATTAATCCTGGAAAAAGTTAAGCAGGCTTTATTTAAAATAAATTCCTCAGTCATAATGGTCAGTCACAGGTATCTGATGACTGTTGATTATGTTGTTCATAACTGTATGTAGCTCACATGTGAAGTACCTCCCCTGCACTGGCCTCTGAAGGGTAGCAGAATATGCCACCCCAAAATATGCCACTTTGACATAAGGTTTATTTTGAGCTAAAATCACTTAAAAAACAGCAGACACAGGAAGAGCATTTGAATCTTCCCTGTCTTCCTGAAGATAGGAGGTAAAAACTCCCTTATGAAAGATGTCCTCCCTGTACCAGGAAAAAAGAAACATTCTTCAATAAGAGTCATAGCCGAGAGAATTCTGCACAAACAGCCGTTGGTAAAATCATTCTTATCTTCCTTTAGCTTCGTCACATAGTTTAGCAACTTTTTCACATCTACCTTTCTTTGTTAAACCTGGTATAAATACATTTAGGTTTTGTTACTTCTTTGGATCTTCTTTTCCTTATGAGGGCTCCTGTGTCACATAAAATTTATATAAATCTGTATCCTTTTCCCCTGTTAATCTGCCTTATGTCAGTTTAATCCTCAGGTCCAGCCAAAAAGCTCTAAGAGGATAGAAGTAAAAATCTGCCGCCTCTACACCTCTTAGTTTTATCATGCCAAGTTTAAGAGTAAGATATTTTAGAATAAAAAATAATATATTGAATTCAAGTCTCAAATTTGCCACTTATTAGCTGTGTTATTTTTTAGTAAATTTCTTAACCTCTCCACATCTCAGATTCCTCAATGATAAAATGGAAATTATATATATATATATATATATATACATACATATATACATCAGCTTGTTGCTAAAGTAAAATCAATATACAATGAATTGAATGTAATACCAGATAAAAAGTACAGATTAAAGATATGGTAGCTGTAACTATACTCCCAGTTTTCTGTAATACCTATAATCTATAATACCTTCTTTTATCAGAGTTATCCTTGTTTCTGTATTTTCTACGTACCTTTCAGGCTTGGAAAGGTCTAAGATATACAATTTTACTCCTCATACTTTCTCTTGGAAATGCCTTTCTATTAATGCTGTCCTCGGTTCACTACATTCTCTCACTCTGTCCATCAGTGAGAAACATTTGGCTAATCCAGCTCCTTTCCATTTTTGCCAATGCATGTTATCGCCTATTAGTTTGTTGAGAAAACTCATCTGAAGTAATTTTCTGACATACATGTAATTGAATTGGGTGGTAAAAAATCCAACCAACATATGCAATGGAGGAGCAATTGAATATCCTATTTATTATAAGAAAAATCAGAAACTTAATAGGGGGCAAGCATGAGAGATTATCTTTGAGATATTTAGAGTAATAGTGTAAGAGCAAAGCTAGAAGACAGATAAGTAAAGTTCTGAGACCTGGACGTGTAGTTGTAGAGACATTGCCACAGGAAAGAGAACTTTCCTGATTATCCAAAAGGCACTCCTTTGCAGGAGGCATCACATAAACATTACTGTTCAGGTTCTAATTATGAGCACAATCCTCTGCTGTAAGGTGTACATTAGAGGCCCTGGTCACATCCTAAACCTGTAAAAAGCCTAATCACTGCAGTAAAAGCATACCTGGACACCAAAATAATTTTAAGTTTGGTAAATATAGTAGACATATAACAATGATTTTAGTTACTATAAAAATAGGAAAACTAAAAATGTTGTAATTCAAGTCTATAAAATCATAAAAAGAACCAGAGACTTTGGAGCATGAAGTGTTTCCCCACATCTCAGAGCATTCATACTAGAGCACTTTCTCCTTAAAAACTTGAAAGAGATCATTTCAAGGTAAATAAAACAGATTCCACTGTACCTTGAAAGTAAATTTATGAAAATTATTATCCTGAAAAGTAATGAGTCTTAGAGACCAAAATTATAATTTGCATTCTCATGTCAGTTGCTAAGGTTACATGCATAAATATCTTAAAATTTGCTCGCTCTTCCTTCCTTCTTTCTCTTTCTCTCTCTTTCTTGCTCTCACTCTCTTCTCTCTATCTCTCATTAGATTTCCCTCATAGATAACTCAATCATTATGATTTTTACTGAATTGTACATAACCAGGAACTTGACTGTAAAAAACAAATCTCTCAATAGGACAAAAAATGCTTTAATGGAAAGGTGGAAAGAAAGACTGAACTACTTCTCAAATTTTATATGTGTTCTCTGAAAACATAGGAGCATTGCACTATGACTAATAGAGCTAATGAGTCATTTCCAATACTGATTAGTTGTACGGTCTTGTAAACCTTAGTTTGTTTATCTTCAAAATGGCAAAAAAATCTTTCTCACGGTTATGTTGGTGAAATAAAGGAGATGATAAACTATGCAACATGTTTCCTACAATTCCTGGTACAGAGGAAGCTTTTGATAAATGGTAATTAAATTGTTTTGATCAGTATCCACTATTGTACTATAATTTATATGATATAAGGAAGTAAAATTAAGCTGAGTGCATGTTTGACAAGCCAGCTGATTTTGGATTTCCACAAATGGCAGGTGCTACAAACTTTACTGTAGTTAGTAATGTCATACTCTGTACCATTTATTCAGATGGAAACCACTGGACCACCACAGAAAACTCAAGCAAACACTATATGTGTGTATATATATATATATATATATATATATATATATATATATATATATATATATAAAAATATGTATGCATATAGACAAGAACTAAACATATGTATTTTTTTCTAAATCAAACACCATTAGACATTACATTCTAGCCTACAAGGTAGTAGAAAGACCCCAGGAGCTAAATAACAGCTATGGTGAAAAAAAAATCCTAACCTTATCACATTTCAGGGTCTTCTAAAGCAGCAGCTAGATCTCATTTTCTGTAATATATATGGATACAGATAAAAATACAGAGCTATGTGTTAAGTTTTGTGGACAATATAATAAAGGCATGCCATTAACTGATGTCTTGGGAAGCTTACAGTGTTTTGAAGAAATAAAAATTTTAGGGGATTAAACAAATAAAAGACTCACGATAGTATATAATTAATTAGAATATATTATTTAATATATATATGATAAGCCATTGAGACAATATCTGGTCTGTTACTAAAAAATGATTAATTCACCTGATGAGTATATAGGACATAAAGCTGTACTTTATTACTTGCAGAGAATAAGACCAAAGCTCATGCATAGACTGAGTTGAATGTTTGACCAAGGTTAATGTTTGAGAGTTGCTCTAATTACACCTACCTGATCTAGAAGACACATTTTCTGTAATTCAAAACCATGATTGACAAGGCACCAGTGGGCATATGGGAAGAGGAAACTTGCTTATTTGTAATGACTATCACGTACCAGTGTAAGGAACCCATGTTTATTAATTAGAAGTGCAGAGCAAAATCACTAGGACACCTTTCTCAAGGACTTAATTTCCAAGGAGCCTGACTTATCACCCTCACTTGAGAAGCACTGCTGTAAAGAATAATCAGTTCCTGATTTCTCAGATCAAGGGCTCTACAACTTGTCCTATAGTAGAGGAAGTTTATGGAAGTTGTATGCAATTAAAATACTTTGTAAGAGCTTAAAAAATTGTACTTCCAAAATATCTGGAGTGGAGTGAGTGAAAAGATGGAATAGAATTGATCTATATTTTACCAATGTACAAAACTTGGATTGGTGAATCAAGAAAGCAGACTTCAGTACAGTGTGAAAAAAATTCAGGATATATTGAAATGGCCCTCTTTCAATGAAGTGTTACTCTATCATGACAAATTTCTAGAGGAAGTTGAAATATCAGTGACATATATATGGCACTCCTGTTCTTCTGCTCTATCAATTATAGTTACAATTAATTGATTATTATGCTTTTTTTTTTCCTGCTGAGCTTGGATGAAGTAAGAATGTTTCTTAACACAGCATTGTGGGTAGTGAATAAAATGGATTAAATTTGGCATGCAATATAAAATCTATTTGCTGTACTGGAACTAAATGATTTCTATCTCTTTAAATCTAAGATTTATGAATCAATATTCAGGATATTTTAAGAAATATACAAGCATAATTTTTGTAATTCTAGTGTCTGCCCTTCTGCATATGCATTGTGAAATCCAGAGGGCTTCACTGTAAAGCTATTTCTCCAAAACAGTCAAAATATTCAGAAGTACTTTCAAATTTTTCTCAGTAAATATTAATCATATATAGGAGAATAATAGTACTGAATTTCCTAAAATCCAATGTAAATTTATAAAATATTACTTCGTGTGGAAAACCTTTAGTGACCTACAATACAGATGCAATTCTAATGGACTTGTTGCAAGTGTAATATATGGGGATATGGAAAATTTTGTTTTAACAAGTGTTATAAAAAAGAAGTGTAATTATGAAAGTCATAATACCCAAAGGATAAGAACTAGAAGACAAAAAATTATTACATCTATTCCAAAATCATATTTAAGATGTTAAAATCATATTATGCTCAGCCATTAAATTCAAATGTTTTATTAGTAACATAGGTGATATTGATGTATTAGAAGAGTCAATTGTTAAAACTTTTAGAATGCATCCTGACATTATTTTTACTAGATAATGACAAAATCATTAGTCTTACATTTTTCATGGTCACTAAGCCTTTTCTGGTTTAAGTAACTAAATATTCTGGTTTGTGGTAGTTAATTATTGCTGCATAACAAATTAACCCAGGATAAATAATTTGTTATCTCGTAACTTCTGTGAGTCAGGAATTCCAGGCACCATTTAGCTGGGTCATCTGATTCAGGTCTCTGAAAAAACTTCAATCAAATTGTCAGCTGAGACTATGGTTTCATCTGAAGGGTCAGTTGGGGCAATCCACTTCTGAGCTCATCCATATGATTTTCGGCAGGATTCAATTTATTGTGAGCTGTTGAACTGAGTTCTCTGTTCCACATTGGAGCTTCTCACAGGTCTTTATCATGTAGACCTCTCCATAGGTCAACTCACACCATATCAACTGTCTTCCCTCAGATTCAGTGAGGGAGAAAATAACAAATGACTTGCAAAAGTATTTTATCAATAGTGCTGGTTACCTAAGTAAAATCTGATGAAGAGCTCATACTTTCCATAGAATTATGGGGAAAAATTAACTGTTATTAAAGATAATTTTAAATCCTTGCACTTTATTTGGTTTAAAATCTAGTTTATTTGTAAGAGCAATATGGATCACCAATGTAAGAAAAGCAGGATATTTCTTTTTGTGCATCTTGTTCCACTAATTATATGCTGCATTAAGGTATTTGCTCTTCTGATTTTCTATTAACTCAGGACTTCATTCTGTTATGGTTTCATGGAGGCTCCAAGTTGTAAATGACCTTAAAAGTCTTCAAGTTAGATTCCAAGTACACTTAAATGCATGAAAGACTACTCCTTCTATGGGATTGCTATAGCTGAGTACTCCAAATAATAAAAAACAAAAAATAAAGCAAAACAAACACAATTTTGAGCTTTTCTACTTGAAAGTTGTCATTATTTAAGTACTGCTTGCTATCATTTCTGTCCTGTGGCTTCAAATAGTAATCTAATATACTTCTATATTAAAATGACTTTTTATCCCTCCGAGTAATTTTTTTTTCCATCAACTGCTGTTGATGATACACAGACTAATGGAAAGAGCATTGCCTTTGGAGCCCAAAGGAACTTGGTTAACATCTAGAATTAATTGGTGTTATTTTCATGGATGGACTTTAGCAAGTTGCTTAAACTCTTTAATCCTACCTTTGTTTATAAGTAAATGGGGTTAATAACATCTCTCAAGACAGATATGATCCTTAATAAGGAAACATTTTAATATTATAGCATTATTCTTGTCATATAGTGGGACAACTATGCATAAAGATCCCTTCCTTCATTTGCTAATTTATGTATTACAATGTGTCATCTGAATATTTAAGGATTTCCCTACAAGATAAATGCAGTTAAGGAGAAAATTCTAAGTCAAAATTGATAAGACTGGATACTCAGTTTCTCAGCCTTACTTTTTTTTGTGGGACGCGGGCTTCTCACTGTTGTGGCCTCTCCCATTGCAGAGCACAGGCTCCGGACGTGCAGGCTCAGCGGCCATGGCTCATGGGCCTAGCCACTCTGCGGCATGTGGGATCTTCCTGGACCGGGGCACGAACCCATGTCCCCTGCATCAGCAGGCAGACTGTCAACCACTGCGCCACCAGGGAAGCCCAGGCTTACTTTCTTAAGGAGCAGATGAGTTTCTCAGCCCAGTGATCAACAGTTGAAAGAGCAGGTTTCTTCCATGTCACACCTATTTTAAATAGTGCTGCAATGAACATTGGGGTGCATGTATCTTTTTGAATTATGGTTTTCTCCAAATATATGCCCAGGAGTGGGATTGTGGGATGATATGCAACCTAAGTGGCCATCAACTGATGAACAGATAAAGAAGATGTGGTGTATATATACAATGGAATATCACTCAGCCATAAAAAATGAATGAAATAATACCATTGCAACAACATGGGTGGACCAAGAGATTATATAGCTAAGTGAAGTAAGCTAGAAAGAGAAGGACAAATATCATATATCACTTATATGTGGAATAAAAAAAATGATACAAATGAACTTATTTACAAAATAGACATAGATTCACAGACATAGAAAATAAACTTATGGTTATCAAAGGGGAGATTGGAGGGAGGGATAAATTAGGAGTTTGAGGTAAAATATACACACTACTATATATAAATTAGATAACCAACAAGGGCCTACTATATATCACAGGGAACTATGCTCAATATCTTGTAATAACTTACAATGGAAGAGGATGTAAAAAAGTATATATATATATGAATATACATATGTATAATAGAATATAAATATGTATAAATTTGCTGTATATCTGAAACTAACACAAAATTGTAAATCAACTATATTTCAATAATTTTTTTCATAAAAAAGAGTGAAGGAGCAGGGACAATGGAGAATTCATGAGGGTAATGGGCACAGTCTCAGCAGTCCATTCTGGTTTTGGAAGCAATAATGTGCAAAGTTTCAGTGCTCAGTATCCAGCACTCATGGAATAGTCTAGAGTAAATAGTGATTCTAATCTACATTATAGTATGTATTTGAGAAAGTCAATACTTTGATTTTCAGAAAATATAAGAAAATTTGTTCTATTTTATTTTTAATTAGTTTATTTCAAAACTTCTTTGGCCTCTATCACTTGGGGACCTATTTGCTGAATTAAATATATTTGTAGTTATCTTATATTTCTTTTAAATGAATGATTTTCTAAAATGCTTGAGAGTTCCTAAAATGTATTGTTTGTCTAACTTTTTAAAACCCACCTTTATCTATCTTGATCACTCATACTCTTAATAAAGGGAGAGGATAAAAATAAAAATTATCAGATATCCTACACCCTGTAGTCTTTTTGTTGTAAACTATGTTTTACAACATTTTAGTGTAAATATACAGTATTAAAACAAACCCTAAACTTAGAGTCAGATAAGTGGATTCTATTCAGAGGTCTATAACTAACTAGTTGAAGGACTTGAGCATGCAGATTTGGTTATTCTTTCTAGGCTTTATTGATTTTTGTTTGTTAAAAATTGGAAGCAAAGATTTTCAAGATGATGGAAGAGCAGGAGGATGTGGAGTTCGTCTCTCTCCACAAATGCATCAAGAATACATGTACAGATGCAACAATTCTCACAGAACAGCAGCTAAACACTAGCAGAAGACCTTGGACACCAGAAAGGACAATAAAGACCCCTGCATAACCAGGTAGGATGAAAGAAAGAAGGGAGAAAGAAGAGGAGAGGAAGAGGGATGGGACCTGCACCCCTGGAGGGGAGCTGAAGCAGAGGAGAGGTTCCTGCATCTGGGAAAACCCTCTCACCAATGAGGAAATTGGTTTGGACAGAAGCGAACCATCTGAGGCTGTGGGAGGAGTGTGAAAAGGCCAGTTTGTGGCAGACAGGACCGAGTAAGAACTACACAGATAGTCCGTACCACCACCCTGCACGCCTGGAACTGGGACGTGTTTCTGCTGGTGTGCACAGGGGCTAGGAGCTGGAGCGTGGGGATTGGAGAGCAAACCTGGGGAGGAGGACTGCTGTTGGCTGTGAGAAGACAGGCTGAGGAGATGGAAGGGAGGAAATCTACAATCTGGAATGCCTGTGGAGGAAACTGAGACTGCCATGGAAGCACCACTCTTGAGTGACATGCAGAGGATGGAGCTGCCATTGCAGCCTCTCTCTCCTCATGTGCCAGTCCCTGACCCCCAGAAGCTAGGAAAGGGCCCCGTCAGGGCTGGTCCTCAGGTGTCTGCCACCGGGCACTAGAAAAGTCTCCCACTAGGGCCGGATCTCTTGCATCATGGCCACTGGCTTCCCCATGCACCTGTCACCTCTGGGGCTCCCATTACCCAGGCAGCCATGCCACCTCCATGCTCTGTCCTCACTGAGGCAGACACAAGTGCTCCAGGGAAGCCTCAGGAGAAGATTCCTCTGGGTGGCCCACAGGCAGAGGTGAGGCTAAAACTACAGCTGTGCCCCAGGGGTGAGGCAACTAAGAAAGAGGAATGAAAATCTTTCCATCAGCTGAAAAAGCTGCAGCTTAAATCCCCATGATTGGCTTGGTAGACCCTACGTATATGGAATATCTGAGTGGACAATGAGTGTTCCCACAAATGAAACTGGTCTGACTCTGGCATCTGTGGACTTTGGGAGCAAGCACACGTGGGAGCTGGGCCAGATCAGAGTCTGAGCTCTCTCTACAGTTCCCATAGCGGGTGCAGAGACAAATCTAGAGGCATTGGAGGGCCTCCCAGGGAGGTGGAGGTGAGCTGTGACTCACAGCTGGGGCAAGGACATTGACAGCTGAGACTCCAGGATAATATTATAATTACTATTATTTTTATTATGTTTTCATTTGTTCCATTGTTGATTTTTTTTTTTATTCTTATTTTTTTATTTAGTTTTTTTGGGGGGTTTAGTTTGTTTGGGTTTTTCTTTTTTCTTGCTTTATAAATTTTTAAACATATTTTTATTTTTTTATATTTCTATTTTTACTTTGCTTTTTTGTTGTTATGTGTTTTTTCCCTTTTCCCCCTTGTTCTATTTTGTTTTTATCCTGTTTTTCTCTTTATTCTGTTTTGTTTTTATCTTTTCAAAAATCATTTTTGTGTGTTTGTTTTGTTTTCTTTGCTTTACTTTTCAGTTTGCATTCTGCTTTGTTTTCTGTTTTGTGTATTTGTTAGTTTTGTTTTTAATTGTTTGATTTCATTTTGGGGTACTTTTGTTTGTCTGGTTGTTCTCTTGTGTTTTGTATTCTTTCGTTTTTCTTTGGTTTCTTGTGTGTGTGTGTTTTGTTTGTTTTTGTTTGTTTGGTTTTGCTTTTATCAATTGTCTGGGGTTTTGTTGGTCTTTTTTATTGCTGTTGTTGCTGTTTGTTTGTTTCTGTCTTTGTTATTTGTCTTGGGTTTTGTTTCTCTGTTTGCTTTTATTTGTTTTCTTCCCCCATATTTTTTCCTTTGTTTTCTCTCCTTTATTTCCATGACTTGTGGTTTGAGGGGTCTTGGTTCCCCAGCAGGGTGTCAGGCCTGAGCCTCTGTGGTGGGAGCAGTGAGTTCAGGATGCTGGACTGCCAGGGAATTCCAGGCCCAGGGAATATTAATCAGCAAGAGCTCTCCAGGAATTCTCTATCTAGAATCCAAGACCTGGATCCACCCATACACCTGCAGGCTCCAATGCTGGATGCCTTATGCCAAACAACAGGCAAGAGAGGAACACAAACTCACCTATCATCAGACAGGCTGCCTAAAGTCCTACTAGCTCACAGATACCCCAAAACACACCAAATGACACAGCCCTGCCCATCAAAGGGACAATATCCAGCTCCACTCACAAGAATGCAGGCACCAGTCCTTCCTACCAGGAAGCTTACACAAATCACTGGACCAAACTCATCCACCAAGGGCAGACACCAGAAGCAAGAGAAACTATGACCCTGCAGCCTGTGCAAAGAAGACCTTAAACACAGTAAGACAAAATGAGATGACAGAAAAATATGTTGCAGACTAAGGAGCAATGTAAAAATGCACAAGACCAAATAAATGAGGAGGAAATAGGCAACCTATCTGAAAAAGAATACAAAGTAATGATAGTAAAGATGATGCAAAATCTTGGAAATAGAATGGAGGCATGGATAGAAGAAATACAACTGTTTAACAAGGACCTAGAAGAACTAAAGAACAAATAGTGATGGACAACACAATAACTGAAATGAAGAATACACTAGAAGGAATCAATAGCAGAATAAGAGGCAGATGGACAGATACGTGACCTGACAGATAGAATGATGGAAATAATTGCTGCAGAACAGAATAAAGAAAAGAGAATGAAAATAAATGAGGACAATATCAGAGACTTCTGGGACAACATTAAACACACCAACATTCAAATTATAGGGGTCCCAGAAGAAGAGAAAGGGAAAGTGTCTGAGAAAATATTTGAAGAGATTATACTTGAAAACTTCCTTAACATGGGAAAGGAAATAGTCAATCAAGTCCAGAAAGTGCAGAGAATCCCATACCAGATAAATCCAAGGAGTAACAAGATTAAACACTTATTAACCAAACTAACAAAAATTAAACACAGAAAATATATTGAAAGAAGTAAGGGAAAAGCAATAAATAACATACAAGGGAATCCACATAAGGTTAACAGCCAATTTTTTAGCATAAACTCTGCAGGAAGAAGGGAGTGGCACAATATATTTAAAATGATGAAAGGGAAACACCTACAACCAAGATGACTATATCTGGCAAGAATCTCATTCAAATTTGACAAAGAAATCAAAAGCTTTACAGACAAGCAAAAGCTAAAAGAATTCACACCACCAAAACAGCTTTACAACAAATGCTAAAAGAACTTATCTGGGCAGGAAACACAAGGAAGAAAAAGACCTACAGAAAGAAACACAGAACAATTAAGAAAATGGTAATAGGAACACATATATCAATAATTATGTTAAATGTAAATGGATTAAATGCTCCAACAAAAAAGGTACAGACTAGCTGAATGGATACAAAACTAAGACACATATATATGCTGTCTTTGAGACCCACTCGAGACCTAGGGACACATACAGACTGAAAGTGAAGGGTTGGAAAAAGATATTCCATGCAAATGGAAATCAAAAGAAATCTGGAGTAGCAATACTCCTATCAGATAAAATAGACTTTAAAATAAAGACTGTTACAAGAGATAAGGCAGGACACTACATAATGATCAAGGGATCAATCCAAGAAGAAGATATAACAGCTGTAAATATTTATGTCCCCAGCATAGGAGCACCTCAATATATATGGAAACTGGCTACAGCCATAAAAGGGGAAATCAACACTGACACAATAATAGTGGAGGACTTTAACAATACACTTACACCAATGGGTAGATCATGCTGCAGAAAAGTAATAAGGAAACACAGGACTTAAATGACACTTTAGACCTGATAAACTTAATTATAAGACATTCCATCCAAAAGCAGTAGAATGCACTTTCTTCTCAAGTGCACATGGAACATTGGCCAGGACAGATCACATTTTGCGTCACAAGGCAAGCCTTACTAAATTTTTAAAAAATGAAATTGTATCAAGCTTCTTTTCCAACCACGACGCTATGAGATTAGAAATAAATTACAGGGAAAAAAACCCATAAAAAACACAAACACATGGAGACTAAACAATATGCTACTAAATAACCAAAAGATCACTGAAGAAATCAAAGAGGATATCAAAAAATACCTAGAAACAAATGATAATTAAAAAAATGACAATCCAAAACCTATGCAATGTGGCAAAAGCAATTCTAAGAGGGAAGTTTATAGCAACACAATGTTACCTCAAGAAACAAGAAAAATCTCAAGTAAACAACCTAATTTTACACCTAAAGCAACTACAGAAAGAAGTACAAATAAAACCCAAAGTGAGTAGAAGGAAAGAAATCATAAAGATCAGAGCAGAAATAAATAAAATGGAAATGACGAAAATTATAACAAAGAACAATAAAACTAAAAGATGGCTCTTCGAGAAGGTAAACAAAATTGATAAACCTTCAGCTAGCTTAATCAAGAAAAAAAGGAAGAGGACTCAAATCAATAAAGTTATACAGGAAAAAGGAGAAGTTACAACTGACACCACAGAAATACAAAGGATCATAAGAGACTACTATAAGCAAATATGCCAAGGTACAACAGCAAAAGACTGAACCAGGAAGAAATAGAAAATATGAATACACAAATCACAAGTAATGAAATTGAAACTGTGATAAAAAATCTTCCAACAAACAAATGTCCAGGACCAGATGGCTTCACAGGTGAATTCCATCAAACATTTAGACAAGAGCTAACACCCATCCTTCTCAAACTCTTCCAAAATTAGCAGAGGGAGGAACACTCCCAAACTCCTTCTATGAGTCCACCATCAACCTGATACAGAAACCAGACAAAAATATCACAAAAAAGAAAATTACAGGCCTATATCACTGATGAACATAGATGCAAAATCCTAAATAGAGTACTAGCTAACAGAATCCAGCAACACATTAAAAGAATCATACACCATGATCAAGTGGGATTTATCCCAGGGATGCAAGGATTCTTTAACATATACAAATCAATAAATGTGATACACCATATTGACAAATTGAAGGATAAAAACCATATGATCATCGCAAAAGGTGAAGAAAAACTTTCAACAAAATTCAACACCCAGTTATGATAAAAACTCTCCAGAAACTGAGCATAGAGGGAAACTACCTCAACATAATAAAGGCCATATATGACAAACCCACAGCAAACATCATTCTCAATGGTGAAAAACTGAAAGCATGTCCTCTAAGATCAGGAAAAGACAAAGATATCTACTCTCTCCACTTTTATTCAACATAATTTTGGAAGTCCTAGCCATAACCAGAGAAGAAACAGAAATAAAAGGAATACAAATTGGAAAAAAAGTACTAAAACTGTCACTGTTTGCAGATGACATGGTACTATACATAGAAAAGCCTAAAGGTATCACCAGAAAATTACTAGAGCTAATCAATGAATTTGATAAAGTTGCAGGATAAAAAATTAATACACAGAAATCTTTTGCATTCCTATACACTAACAATAAAAGATCAGAAAGTGAAATTAAGGAAACTATCCTATTCACCACTGCAACACAAAGAATAAAATACCTAGGAATGAACCTACATAAGGAGGAAAAAACCTGTACACAGAATAATATAAGACACTGATGAAAGAAATCAAAGACAACACAAACAGATGGAGAGGTAGACCATGTTCTTGGATTGGAAGAATCAATATTGTGAAAATGACTATCCTACCAAAAGCAATCTACTGATTCAATGCAATCCCTATCAAATACCAATGGCATTTTTCACAGAACTAGAACAAAATTTTACAATTTGTATGGAAGCACAAAAGACCCTGAATAGCCAAAGCAATCTTGAGAACGAAAAACGGAGATGGAGAAATCAGACTCACTGAGTTCAGACTATACTATAAAGCTACAGTCATCAAAACAGTATGGTTTTGATGGACAGCTACATGTAAAAGAATGAATTAGAGCACTCCCTAACACCATACACAAAAAATAAACTCAAAATGGATAAAAGATCAAAATGTAAGGCCAGACAGTATAAAATTGTTAGAGGAAAACATAGGCAGAACACTCTTGATGTAATCACAGCAAGATCATTTTTGACCAACTTCCTAGAGTAATGAAAATAAAAACAAAAGTAAACAAAAGGGACCTAATGAAACTTAAAAACTTTTGCACAGCAATGGAAACCATAAACAAGATGGAAAGACAACCCTCAGAATGGGAGAAAATATTTGCAAAAGAAGCAACTGACAAAGGATTAATCTCCAAAATATACAAACAACTCATTCATCTCAATATCAAAAACACAAACAACACAATCAAAAAAATGGGCAGAACACCTAAATAGACATTTTACAAAGAAGACATACAGATGGCCAAGAGGCACATGAAAAGAAGCTCAACATCATTAATTATTAGAGAAATGCTAATCAAAACTACAATGAGGTATCACCTCACACCAGTCAAAATGGCCATCATCCAAATATCTACAAACAATAAATGCTGGAGAGGGTGTGGAGAAAAGGGAACCCTCTTGCACTGTTGGTGGGAATGTAAATTGATACAATCACTATGGAGAACAGTATGGAGTTTCCTTAAAAAACTAAAAATAGAACTACCATATGACCCAGCAATCCCACTACTGGGCATATACCCTGAGAAAATAATAATTCAAAAAGACACATGCACTCCAATATTCATTGTGACACTATTTACAATAGCCTGGCATGTAAGCAACCTAAATATCTATCAACAGATGGATGGATAAAGAAGATGTGGTGTATATATATATATATATATATATATATATATATATATATATATATATAATGGAGTATTACTCAGCCATAAAAAGGAATGAAATTGGGTCATTTGTAGAGACGTGGATGGACCTAGAGACTGTCATACAGAAGTAGAAGTAAGTCAGAAAGAGAAAAAGAAATATCGTATATTAACATATATGTGGAATCTAAAAAAATGCCATAGATGATATTTTTGCAAAGCAGAATTAGAGACACAGACATAGAGAACAAACATATGGATACCAAGGGGTAAGGGATGTGGGATGATTTGGGAGAGGTGGATTGACATATATACACTATTGATACTATGTATAAAATAGATCACTAATGAGAACTTATTGTATAGCATAAGGAACTCTACTCAATGCTCTGAGGTGACCTAAATGTGAAGGAAATCCATAAAAGGGTAATATATGTATATGTATAGCTGATTCACTTTGCTGTACAGTAGAAACTAACACAACATTGTAAAGCACCTATACTCCAATAAAAATTTTAAGAAAATGGAAGCAAACACAAAATATAGGAATGGAGAGACCTAAAATTACACTGCTAAAGTTCTTACTTATTAATAAATGAAATTCCTGCACTCTAATCCATATATACTATAATAGCTGAAATTATCAAAGGTGTTTCTTTCCATCCTAGTGAGGAATTGTGGAATGAATGTTTTCACAGGTGACTAAATATTGGAAGGGTACCTTAAGAGACCTGATATCCTAAACATATCATGTTCAATATGACTTTAAATTGAATATTAAAGTCATTTATTACTAGACAGTGTTTCTTATTAAATAATGTAACAGCTACCACTGCTGAGTTCACTACAAGTATGCTCACCTGAAGAAGTATTCAGATGATTAAAGCATTTGAAATAATTTTCAAAAATGATATCACAAATTCATAAGATATGTAAAATGTATTGTCTCCAGTGTCTCTACTTGTAATATGGAATACATTTTTTCTTAGCAGTTAATATGTCAGTCAACTTCAAACAGTCACATTGAATTTTACTGCTTTACCCAGTGAAAGACTGAACATTCCTGTTTCATAGTTATATCTATACTTATACCTCTATCTATCTATCTATCTATCCATTTATCTTTTTATATTGGGTAAGTAGAGAATTTGGTAAGAAATACAGTTGGTGGTATGGGCCTTCACTCAAGCATAAAAAGCCTCCCACATCATCTTCGAGAATAAGGGAAACAAAACCCCTCTTTTTCTTATGTTAGGCAGCCTTCTAAAATAATCTCAATGATCCACATCCTTGTGCAGTCCTCTCTTCTTGAGTGTTAGATGAACCTAGTGATTTGCCTCTAATAAATAGAAAGTTGTAAAAGTGATAGACCATCATTTTCAAATTTAGACAAAAAACACCATGACTTCCTTCTTTCTCATACTCCAACTTTTACCTTCTTATGTTCTCTGCATTTCTCTGTCATCATCATCGTCATCATCTTGCTTGCTTGCTCTGATGAAGCAAACTGGCATGTTGTGAGCTACCCAATGGAGAGACCCATGTGACAAGGAACTGAGAGCAGTCTCTGGTCAAAATCATTGAGGAATTGTGGCCTTAATTTGACAGCCCATGAGTAATGGAAACAAGCCAAACACAATGTGAGTGAACTTGGAACTGAATTCTTCCCCAATCTAGCTTTCAGTTGAGACTGCAGCCCCAACAGACTTATGAGAGCATGCAGTCTTATAAAAGACCCTTATCCAAAATACCCAGTTAAGCTATACCAAGATTCCTAGCCCACAAAGACTGTGAGATAACACATGTTTTGAGCAGTTAAGTTTTGTCAGATTTTACTAGTAATAATAGATAATTAATACATCCCTCCTGTAATATTGACTTCTGGTGGATAAAGCTATATTAATCTTTTGTGTGTTACTCTATGATCATTCTTACTTTTTTTACAGTTCTGTTAATCCAGACTGGAGTGTACAGAGAATAAGTAGGCTTGAATATTCATATTTCATATAATACATATAATGTACATATATATATATATATATATATATATGCATTCACTGCGCACAAATCCTGAAATATTAGTGAATAGAAATTTAAATGTCAATTTTCAGTTTGAAGATGTAAATGTCTATGAAATGTCTCTTGTACTGATACAACAAAGCAACTGAGATTTTGAGTTCTACAAGGAAATGAGATGACTCACCTATTTGGTTAACATTTGTGTTTGTCTTATTCAAATTCTCATCTCAAAAGATATGAAAATTTTTTCAAATTTAGCCTTAGGCTCCTCATAGTCTTGCCTCAGCCCTTCATAATTCCTTTTATATTTTGTGTTTTTTTAATCATTTGCTTTCATTGCCTCTAAATGTGGCAAGTTTCTGAAAGTCTTAGAATTGAATTATCTATTAAAATCTGCTTGAAATATTTACCACTGACTAGAGAACAACGTTGATAGGGTTTAATCTTTCAAGTCAAGTGATAAATATAACATGATCCAGGGATCAGATTAAGTGGAAGTGATTGCATTATGTATCCTAATGCTGGTAAATGCTTAGGTAAGTAATTTAAAGATGCTAAATAGGAGGTTCCTGAAAAGGAAGGGAACCCTTCCAATTAGCTCACTGTGAAAAGGTCAGCTTTGGAACTTAGAGTCAGCAAATTTGTCTTTGTGGCCTAACAATTATCCAAATGTCACAATGTAATTGTACCCTTATCTAATGCACTAAGCTGACAGTTACCCCAGGATGGTAATTTTGATATGTGCAGCTGCATTCCATCAGCAACTGGGTTAACACTTCCTATTACATGGTCAGAACTCTACAAGAAATGGATGCAAATAGAAAAACAAATGTGAAAGACAAAGACCTAAGTTCCCCTTACCATGAGAAAATGGTGGTGATAACCCAGGTTTGGGATGTCTCCTCAAGTAATAAGGGACTTACTTCTTATTGCATGTATTAATATAGTGGCATTAATTGACAAGGCTGTGTAAAAGAAGGTTGAAAATACTGAGCTATCAGTATATTCCTTAACAGCCCATGGCTAACTCAAAAGCAGCCAAAGCTTTCACAAAAGTACTAGGAAAAAAAGAAAAAGAAAGACCCAATTGATTTATATTTAAAATGCCATTCTAAATATCAGAACTCAGCGGGGTAAATTTTTCATATCGATTTTTCAATAACATGTGTATAGTAAGTTTCAGTATTTGGAGAATTGACAAATATATTTTATTATTTGATCCTGATAATAACATCATCAGAAAAGTAAGACTGGACTTTTGAATTTCATTGCCATTTAAAAATGAAGGAAAAAAAAATTCCAGAGAAGTTATAGGATTTACTGAAGGGAACACAGCTAGAAAAAGGTAGCCCTGGTGTTTATAACCAAACAGTCTGACCCTAGCTCCTTCTGTTCTAATTAAAAAAAATTTTAATTAATTGTATTGCAAACACACATTGTATGTGTGAGCATTTATGCATATGTACACATCCAATAAATTCTGGCACATGAGTTTATTCTTTTGCTAGGAATTCTTTTTTTTGTAGTAGTGTCTCTTTTGGAGGGGGATAAAGGTAATTGGCTATATGAATTACATTGAATTACTTGAGCAGATGTGAATAAACACCTGTCTGAGCAATGATGCAAGTAAGTATAACCCTTTCCCCTGCAACCTACATACTTTTTACTTGAAACCCATGTCAAAAAGATAATCTCATTAAGCAAGGTATAAAACTCATTATCTCACTCATTAAAAAAATGTTCTTTTGTTTTAACTCCAAGAAAGTTAATAAGAACTAACCATCCTAAAGCAAAGACTTTTAAGAGGTTTATAGAACATGGAATTAGAAAATGGGATCTCAGATGATTTTATTTTGTTGCTTTTTACTAGAAGTATTTTTATCAAACTAAGAACATCTTTAGGCAAGGCAGACAATACAAAACTGAAAACTTAGCTGACATGTCTGGTGTGAAAGAGCTAAAGGAAAACTATTTACTAATTCTAAAAATAATAACTGGTAGTCAATAATGTCTGAGGAAAGTGCCCAATGGAACGAAGGAGTTAGAAATAAAGCATGTGGTTTCAGAAAAATAAAGTTCATAGCAGTTTGAGTCATATCTAGTCTATAAATGCTGGAAGCCCTGAAGAAACTCTTCCCATGACCAGGTTCCTGGGCAGTGTATGTCATTAAGAAATATGGTGCTAGTGACTAAATATTTGTGCCTCCCCAAATCCATATGTTAAATCCTAACATTTAGTGTGATGGTATTTGGAAATGGGGGCCTTTAGGAGGTGATTAGGTCATGAAGATGTACCCATCACAAATGAGATTAGTGCTCTTAAAAAAGGGCACTAGAGAACTTCCTCAACCCCTGCAGCCATGTGAACACAGAGAAAGATGGTCATCTATGAACGAGGAAGGGAGCTCTCACCAGACACCAAACTGGCCAGCACTTTGACCTTGGACTTCATAGCTTCCAGAATTATGAGAAATAAATTTCTGTTGTTCATAAGCCACCCAGTCTATGGCATTCTGTTATAGCAGGCTAAATGGACTAAGACACTTGACAAAGATAAAATTTGTGGTGGTACTGGTGGTGATATTGTGTATTTATATGTAAATGTTTGAGCTGAGAAGTTGAAGAGAGTTTTGTTGCTCAATACCATATAATTTAGGGCCAAACTCATGAATTATATAGGATTAGGATTCAGAAAAAGTGATGCAAAGAGCCAAGAAAAAATTTACTTAAATTGCTTCCTTAGATAGAATCTAAGCTGTCTTTTTCACTGAAACATATAGAAACACTTTTGTATGTCTCATCTGTCCTGAAAATAATTTGCTTTCTTTCATCACTCCTCAAATGGGGGCAGGGAAAAGCAGAGAACAGAATGGCTTTGCTTGGGGGGATAAAAGAGCTATGACCAGAAATACCCTTCAAACAGCTCTGAGGAAGTGTTAATAATTATTCCCCTAGGAAAGAAGGCATTTTGTGTCTACATATGACCCAAATCAGCATTATGCCAGTTCATTGGAAGGAAAGAGAAAAGATTTGGCAGCTACAAAGACTGATGGCCAGTTAAACAAGTCATTAGGTGGTTGGGTCGTTTTGAAAAATAGATTTTGCTCCCCCTCGCTTGATTAATGCACAAGTCAAGGTAGAAATTTTATTCGTAAGTCATTCTGAAAGGCAAAGTGTTCACATAACTAAAAATTTTATTGAGGGGAAAGACATTTGTGCAACCATATAATGATATCCTTTTTATTGGACTATCATTAAAGAATTATATCTTATTCAGTATTGCAAATCATTCCCATAAACACTGTAATGGGAGTGAAATGTTGTTTGGTCATAGAGGAGATCTCCCATAATATTAATATTAAATTTAGTTAATGCTTGGTGTGCCATCCTCTGCATTGCAAAAAGATCTTTTGCTAAGTTAAAAGCATTGTTAAAGGAGCACAAACATAATAATGAAGCTGAGTTACAGCCCAGTGCTAATAAAGGCCATGTAGGACTACATTTTAAAAGTAAATTAAATTAGGCTTAGAGAAATCATAAACATTTTTGGAAAAGAAGCACTGTTTCCCTATTCAGTCTAAGATAAAAGACTTGTCATCTGAAAGACATGACATGAAAGACATGATTTGGTGAGGAAAGGACAGATAAATGAGTTAAGACAAAAATTAATCTAGCTAATGGTTATCTTGAAAAGTTAGAAGTAAGAAGAAGAACCTTGCATTTGATATTGTCCTTAAGTCATGGTCGCTGGAGCACAGGAATCATAGAACTAATGTAGCCACACAGATACTTAGGATTCTGCCAGGCCACATTTAATACTAAGCAAAGTTTTTACATTGACAGGATCACAGTGCTAAAACAGACTTTGGTTTCAAGCAAGACAGGTATTTCCAGATAAGTATTTTAAGACTGGGCTCCTGAAAATCTGCAGACATTACCTTTCATGAGTGTACAAGAAACAGAGATAAATCTCTCCTCCTCTGCTCTATTTCTGCTCTCAGTGACTTCCCATTGTTATCCCTGTCCAACTTAGCACCGTAAAGTTGGGAGAGCGGCAAACTATGAATCAGGAAAAAGTCTAATTCAAAAGGTCAGATCATCTTTTGTAAGCATAATTTCATGAGATAAATAGATGGGGTGGGAATTCTGAACTGCTGACTGAGAAGAGGTTTTTCCACTCAGGGCTCACAACTTTGATAAAGACTCTGGCCTCTAATTCCTGCTTTGTGCCTGAGGTTATCAAAATGGCCATAACAATTATGGGAAAAGGGGCATTGAATATTGAATAAAAGAATAGTTTTCTCTTTGCTTAATAAAAGATAATATTGACTGGTGGTATCCACTTGATTCAGGCTTGTGAGAAGTTTAGAAGAGATAAGTTCAATATGGGATTTTAGGAACAAAAGGATTTTGTCTAACAACCAAAACCTGACACTGGCTCTAAGTCCATTGTAATTATTCTTTTAGTGCAAAAATTAAATGACTAAAAGTTATCTTTAGAAGATACAAATATGTGTATTGATATTAATTATGATTAATTAACATGTTGACATTCTTGAATTAATCATATTTGCTGACAAGTCATTTAGATTATATAAGATGTAAAGGGAACCTAAGGAGAATAGGCACTAGACAGCTAAGATCTGGTTTCAGTAGTTTGTAAGAACGATCAGAAAATGTTCAGGATACCTGAAGATAAGTAACACTCAAAATAAGAACATATTGGATAAGAGGCTAATGAAGCACAAAATAATCTTAATCAGTGTAACTACTTCCCTAATATTCCACTAATTTTATCTGCTTTGAATACCTTATCTTTAGATTCTTTTAGAAGATGGGATATATAATAAAATACTAAATTACATGGTTTTGGATTTATGAGCTTTAAAAAAGGATGGTGGAGGAGTTATAAATTAAGGGGCTTTGTTATATATATATTTTTTTCTAAAGTGTTCTGTATCATACAATATGATTCATTGGTAAATCCTGAAAATAAAAGGTTATTTAACAACAGATTTGCAAGACTTCCCAGTGAAAAAATCCCTGAACAAATCTCCCTAAGAGAAAATCTATGTTCTCCAATTAAAATCTTCAAGGAAAGAAAAATCCTGATATCCAAGTGTGGTCTAGTTATTGGGAAATTTTGATTATTAGAACTGTCTTTCTTATAGCAAACTGACATCTTTTTCCTTATACATTTAAACTCTTGGTCCAAAAACTCTGTGGCCATGAAGATGAAGGTGTAATCTTTCTTCTAAGTAATAGAATTTAGATGATATAAAAGAAATTTCCCCATGAATATTCTTTAGTCAATGAAACTTATTTTTCATATGTGTTGTCCTGATTTACTTTTCAAGATGATTACTTTACCTGGACACATTTCAGTTTGTCAATGTCACAGTTTAAACTGTGATGCCTAGATTCAGTCAAAAGGAGGCATTTCATGATGGTGGTGCCTGGAAAAGCCTGAACTTACTTCCTATCATTAACATAACAAATATACAGTGACATGGATCAATTCCCTCTGAAAGGGACCTGAGAACTAGGTGAATACCTGCTCCACAACAAAGGGACCATATTGAGATGCGTTTCAACACACCCTCAACAACAGGAACATATATCAAGAATGAATCAGGTGGTATAGACAACCACAAAGATTCTACAGACAACCAAGATCTAGGGTAGGATTGAAGGAGAAAGATCATCCTCTAAACATGGCCACTCCTTCAAGACTGAGAGAGTTAAGTTTGGTCTAATACACAGAAACATACACAGGGAGACATACAAAATGAGGAAACAATGAAATATTTCAAAATGAAAGAACAAGACAAAATGCAAAAACAGATGTTAATGATATAGAGATAATAATCTACCTGATAAAGAATTCAAAGTTGTGGTCATAAAGATGCTCATAAAACTCAAGAGAAGAATGGATGAACATAATAAGTGCTTCAGCAAAGAGAAAATAGAAGAGAGAACCATTCAGAGCTGAAGAATACAGTAACTGAAAAGAAAAATATGCTAGAGGGAATCAACAGCAATTTAGATGATACCGAGGAATAGATCAGGGATCTGGAAGACAGGTTAGTAGAAATCGCTGAATCAGAGCAGCCAAAGGGAAAAATAAAATTTTTAATGAGAATTGTTTAAGGAACCTCTCTAACAACATCAAGCATACTAATATTCACATTGTAGCAGTCACAGACAAAGAAACAGAGAAAGAAGCAGAAAACCTATTTGAAGAAATAATGACAGAAAAGTTCCCTAACCTGGGGAAGAAAACAGACATCCAGATCATGGAATCAGAGATTTTCAAAAAAGAGGATCCCAAAGAAATCTACACCAAGACACGTTATAATTAAAATATCAAAAGTTAAGTATAAAGAAAGAATTTAAAACCAGCAAGAAGAAAATAATATGTTACATATATAAGTGAACCCCCCCATAAGATAATTAGCAAATTTCTTAGCAGAAACTGTGCAGGCCAAAAGGGAGTGGAATGATGTATTCAAAGTGCTGAAGGAAAAAGAAAAAAGCACTTACAACCAAGAATACACTATCTGGCAAAGTTACCATTCAGAATTGAAGGAGAGATAAAGCATTTCCCAGACAAGCAAAAACCAAAGGCCTTCATCACCACTAAACCAGCCTGACAAGAAATGTTAAAGGAACTGCTTTAAGTAGGGGAAAACGTCATAACTAGAAATAAGAAAATATATGAAAGAAAAAAAATTCTAACTAGTATAAACAAATATATACTAAAGGAAGTAGAACAACATCTCATAAAGTTAGAATGAAGAGTTAAAGAAAAAATGTAGTAAAATAACTAAAACTACAATAAGTAGTTAAGGGATGCACAAAATAATAAAAGTTATAACTTATGATGTAAAAAAATTAAATGTGGGGGGATAGTAAAAATTTAGTGTTTTAGAATGCATTTGAACTTAAGTGAGGATCAACTTAAAATACTCTGCTTTATATATAGATTGTTATATATGAACCTCATAGTAACCACAAAACCATAGCCTATAATACATACACAAAAAGTAATGACAAAGAAATCCAAAGATAACAGTAAAGAAAATCATCAAATCCAAAGTGAAGAGACTAAAAGAAAAAGAAATGAACAGAGAAGAACCACAAAAATAACCAGAAAAAGATTAACAAAATGCAATAAGTATGTCCCTATTAATAATCACTTTAAATGAAATGGATTAATGCTCCAATCAAAAGACATAGGGTGACTTAATGCATTAAAAAAAAGATTAAAAAAACAAAAAACAATATCTATCTATATGCTTTCCACAAGAGATGCACTTCATATCTAAAGACACATGCAGGCTGAATGTAAAGGAATGCAAAAAAAGATATTTCATGCAAATGGAAGCAAAAAGAAAGCTGGGGTATTAATATTTATATCAGATAAAATAGACTTTAAAACAAAGATTGTAACAAAACACAAAGAAGGGTGTCACATAATGATAAAGGGGTCAATCCAACAAGAGGATATAACATATATATCCAACATAGGAACATCTAAATATATAAAGTAAATATCAACAGAAATAAAGGGAGAAAAAGACAGCATTGCAATAAGAGCATTGAGATATTATAATTGCATTAAGTAAAGCCATATTATGCAATTGTTTTATTTAATAACAACAGGATTAATTATTTTTCCCATTAAATTTATACTTAGATGTTCCATTCCAATTTGTCCAGATCCTTCTGGAGTCTACATACCATTCACGTTATTAACAAACTCTCTTATCTTTCTCTTATTGAAAGACTTGATAAAGTAAAGCAGCAGGTTGAGGCTTTGAACTCAGACATCTGAAATAAAATTAAATATTAATATCTTAATAATTATGTAATCTGAGCTTTTGTGATTCAACTTCTTTGTCTGTACAATGGGGAAAGATCTGCTTGAGTGTTTAAGTTTTTTGCCTTAGCACTCTCATTTGCATTACACTAGTCCAGGTCCTAATTTTCTTTAATTGCAACCTAACCCAGTTTAGATCAATGAAAATCAGGTGTGAAACTTTCTCTTAAACAATTTGAAGTGAACCTATGGAGTACCTAAATCAGTAGGACATAAACCAAGAGATAACGACCCTATATCTGCCAAAACAAATAGTAGGCCTGAGAATTAAGCCAGCACAGCAGAAATAGAGCGTGAATAAGAAGGACTCCCTAGAAGTATGTTTTAAGCCCCTAGATACAGGTGTATAAAGTGATTTTAATGTCTTATTTATTTATTGTTCTAGATAACATTGGCCAATAAATTCTGTTTGTTATCTTAGCCAATTAAATTTCCTCCACTGGCAACCAAGATTTTACTTTGTGATTCATTCCACCCACTAAACTATCAGAAGTTATCATCTTCTATTCATCTCATAGAAAACTGCTTTCTCTTTATAAATATTATTTGTTTGGGAAATTTATTTTAGATTTTGAAAAATATATATGTATACATACAGCTACAGTTGAAATCTAATAATAAACATGCTCCTATGGAAACCACATGGAGATTAAGAATTGTAACCTCACCAATTCCTTTGCAGAATCCTCTCTACTGTATCTGTCTTATTCCTCTTCTCAAATAAACATTATTTATAATTTAGTAATAGGTTTTTATCACTAAACAATACATTATTTATTTTTATTGAATAATTTATAGATAAACTTTCTAGAGTTTTTGAGTTAAAATTTACATATAATAAAGTTCACCCATGTGGGCTTCCCTGGTGGCACATTGGTTGAGAGTCCGCCTGCCGATGCAGGGGACACAGGTTCGTGCCCCGGTCCGGGAAGATCCCACATGCCGCGGAGCCGCTGGGTCCGTGAGCCATGGCCGCTGAGCCTGCACATCCGGAGCCTGTGCTCTGCGACGGGAGAGGCCATAACAGTGAGAGGCCCAAGTACTGCAAAAAAAAAAAAAAAAAAAAAAAAAAAATTCACCCATGTTAAAATATGGTTCTGAGTTTAGATAAATAAATCAAGTTACATCACAGTGATCACAATCAAGATTTAGAATAATTCTACCACCCCCAACATGTTTCCTCAAACTCCTCTAGAGTACACTCCTCTCCATACACTCAGCCCATTGCAAACACAGAATATTCACCATCACTGTAGTTTAACACTTTTACAGACTTTTACATAAATAGAATTATATCATATTAAACTTTGAGTCTGGTTTATTTCTTATAGCATAAAATGTGTGATATCCATAGTCACTACTGTAGTTTTATAATGAGTCTTGGAATTAGGTAATGTGAGTCTTTCAACAACCTTCTAATTGTTCTTTGCCAAAATTGTATTGTAATTATATTAACTTTGCAATTTCATATAAATTTTAGAATCATGTGGTCTATTTCCATTAATTAAAATATTCTGGCACTTTGAGCTTGCTTTAAATGAACAAATATATTTGGGAGAATTGATTTCTTAACAGTGTTGAATTATCCAACTCATAAACCTGATCTACCTCTCCATTTATTTATGTCTTCTTTGATTATGTTCAACAGTATTTTGTAGTTATTAGAATGCTGACCTTGCATGTATTTTGCCAAACTTATGATTAAGTATTTTTGGGTATTTGGTTCCAATGATAATGGTTCTATTAACAATAATTGTTCTATTATGGTTATTAATCTATTAATTTCTTTTTATTGCAAATATACAGACATACAATTAAATCTCATATTTAATTGTATATTGAAATTGTGTTCTACAGTATTGCAGTACTCCTTGGTAGTTCCAATATACATATTTTTAGATATTTTGGGGGATTTACTTTGAAGACAATTATGCCATCTTCAAATAGATATACGTTTTTCTTCTTTTCCAATCTATATGTTTTCATTTTGCTTTCTTGCCTTATTGCTCTGGTTAAGACTTCTAGTGTGACAATGAATAGGTGTGGTAAAAACAAACACATTTGCCTTCTTATATACTGGGGTAAAACATTCAACATTTTACCCATATGCAAAATGTAAAATGCAGGATTTTTTTTCCTGTTGATGTTTTACCTTACGTTGAAGATGTTCCTTTTTATTCCTATTTTGCCAAGAGTCTTACCATGAATGTGCCTTGAATTTGTCAAATGTTTATTTGCAGCTATTGCAGTAATATATATTTTTTCTTGTTCAGACAATTTATATGGCAAATTGCCTTAACTATTTTCAAATGTGAAACCAACCTTACATTCCTGGAATAAACTCCACTTAACCATGACATAGTTGGCTCTCCATATCTGTGGATTCCACATCCACTGATTCAACCAAGCTTGGATTGATACTATCCAAAAAAAATCCCAGAAGTTCCAAAGAGCAAAACTTGAATTTGTTGAATGCCAGCAACTATTTACATGGCATTTTCATTGTATTTAAAACTATTTACATAGCATTTTCATTTTATTAGGTACTATAAATAATCTAGAGTGATCGATACAGGGAACATATTGCTGATTGCCAGAGGTGGGGAGTGAATGGTTGGATGAAATGGGTAAAGGGGATCAAAAGGTATAAAATTCCTCACACACACTACTATATATAAAATAGACAACCAACAAGGATCTATTGTATATCACAGGGAACTATACTCAATATTTTATAATAACTTATAAAGGAAAAGAATCTGAAAAATTGAATCACTGTGCTATACACCTGAAACTAACATGACATTGCAATTAAACTATGCTTCAATAAAATAAAATTTTAAAAAAGGTATAAACTTCCAGTTGTAAGTCATGGGGGTGCAATGCATAGAAAGGTGGCTATCATTAATAATACTATATTATTGCAAGTATTATTATTCAAGTATTACATAGTTGAAACTTGCTAAGAAAGTAGATTTTAAAAGTTTTCATCATGAGTAAAAATATGTAACCATGTGAGGTGACATGTTAGATATTGTAGTAATCATTTTGCAACTTATACAAATATCAAATCATTATGTTGTACATCTGAAACTGGTAAGTTATATGTTAATTATATCTCAATTAAAATTTTTGAAAAAACAAAATGGTAACTATGTGAAGTGATGGATATAATTTGCTTGATTATGGTGATTATTTCACAAGGTATACATATATCAAAACATCAAGTTGTACAACTTACATATAATTTTTGTCAATTAAACCTCAATAAAGCTGGAAAAAAGAAAACTGCTTCAGTATTTATATGGTAATGAAATGGAACAAAATAACCAAGAGAATGTTGAATAGGATCACACATTATCTGTGTATTTTGGTTTAAGAAATGATGTATTAATACAAAAGAGTGAAAATAATAGAGAAAACAGACTGACATAGAAGCATTCACCTAATTATAATAAATATGAAACTTTTGCTGCAAGGTAAGGGTACACTTTTCAAGAATGGGTGCTCGTCCATATAGAAACATGATCTTGATATTGAGCATCCATACCTCACTTCATATTGATCTTGAGCATCCATACCTCACTTCATACAGCATAAAAGTTCCAGATGTGTCGTAGGTCTAAATATAATAGGTAAAAATTATTCTGAATATAAAATAAAAATTATGAAGCTTTTAGAGAATTATCTTAATAAACTTAGACTAGGAGATGGTTCCTTAAGTAGGACAATCATAAAAGAAACTATGGAATTACACATTAGAGAAAACCAAATTGGAGAAAACCAAATTACACATTAGAGAAAACCAAATTACTTTATCAAACTACATCAAAATTAAGAACTTCTCTTTAATTAAGAACACCATTAAGGTTATGAAAAGCCAAGAGTGGAGAAGATATCTGCAAAATATATCTGAAATAGATAACCACTATTTCACGAGAATAGTGAATTTTCTTTTTTTTTTCTCGATCAGACCCTTTATTTCTGGACTGTCGCCAAAGCCAATCTGGGTCACAGGCACGTCACGGAGTACCAGGGAAAGTGGGCCAGTAGGGCCCAGCGGGGCTGCCTGCAGCTGCCGCCTCCTTATGGGGAGCTGAGCCGGCCGCAGAAGAGAAGCCCGCTGGTCTTGCTGTGCTGGATAAAGATGAAGAAAAGGTTGGGCTTCCCTGGTGGCGCGGTGGTTGAGAGTCCGCCTGCCGAGGCAGGGACATGGGTTCGTGCCCCGGTCCAGAAAGATCCCACATGCCGCGGAGTGGCTGGGCCCGTGAGCCATGGCTGCTGAGCCTGCGTGTCCGGAACGTGTTCTCTGCAATGGGAGAGGCCACAACAGTGAGAGGCCCACATACCGCAAAAAAAAAAAAAAAAAAAAAAAAGAGGAGGAAAGTGTGTTCGGCTCGGAACCTGGGGGTGATTCTGGCGCAGCGCAGCATCAGGACTGTGGCGGTGGCCGCGGCCGCCTCTGTGCCCTCCTCGTCGACCTCCACAAAGGTCTTGTGCGTGACCTGGGACAGGCGCAGGTCCCTCTGGGCCGACATCGCAGAGAAATCCGCCCTGGTGTCCTCGAAGGCGTCAGTCACACCCAGGGTGCGGAGGACACCCTCCATGCCGTAGCTCTTCCCCAGCTTAAACCTGGGCAGGGACACCTCCACCTCCTCCTCCATCAGGTCCGGCCTCGTCCACTCGATGAATTTCTCATAAGCAAGGTCCTTTTCCACTGTTTTCAAATCGGTGTTTTCGTTGGGAAGCATGATGATCATATTGAGCTCCCTGCCGATATAGGGAAGCACCAGAATCTTCATGAATATCTCTCCAATGTAGGTCATTTTAAAGGCGGATTTCTTGAAGATCATTTGCACAGCCTTCTCCACATTCTTGCTGACTTTGAACAGACTTTCCTTGGTGTGCTGTTTGTTAAACTGATCCTTCCAGTTTCCTTTGAAGTAGATGGCGTTCACGAGAACCAGACAGGTCATGGGGTCCACTGAATTTGGAGACAGTAGGTCTGTAATTTTTCCTTCTGTCCTTTGGGCTACCCAGGTGTTTATGTGTTTCCTGGATTCCTCCGCAGCACTGATAAAGTCCAGCTCTTCCGTCTCTGCTTGGTAGAATTTGTGGCAGGAATCTTTGAAAGATGGGAGGAAACCATAAGTCTTCTCTCCAAAGAGCTGTTGACGGTTCGGAGCAAGTACTGTGTGCTGGTCCTGTTAACTTCGGTGAGAAGGTTCTGGAAACCCTGGTGGACGTCTCCACCTCCACTGCTGCTTTTGCTTAGAGAAAGTGCCTGGGACATCTGGGCCACAGTGTTTCCCTTTGCCCCCATGAAGACCATGGCCAGGGCAGAGCGGATGCTTATGGGTAAGAAAAACACATTTTTCGAGTTGTCTTCACCCAGGTGTTCAGAAGACATGAACCAAAGACTTAAATAAGTAATTCATACACACACACAAAGTTGGCATATGAATTTTCATTTTCCTACATTTATATATTTTTTCTAACAAGTGTTTTCTACTATTACAATCTTATTTGACCTAAAATATAATTATTTCCACTATGTATAGTATAATTATTTATACTAAAACATAATTATTTTTTCTTGGCTCCTTCTTTTCCCAGTTTAATATTAGGTCTATGCCATCTTCTTCAAGTGAAGTGTGGAGATTTCCTCAGTCTGTGCTTTAGAATAGAATGTGTAGTATTAAATTTTTGTTAACACTTGCTACATAAAACTACCTAGGTTTGAATTTTTTTTAGAAAAATGTGCCTCTTTACTTAGTCTTTATTATGAAACAATTAAGATTTTCTATTTTTTCCTTGCACCAAGTTCAACTTTTTTCACCTGAGTTGTCCCTAAATTTTTCTCACTATTCTTTATCTTCTTTAGCTTATGTAATTAGTAATTCTCATTTTGGTGTGTTTATGAGTGTGGGAACATACCTTCTCTTCCCTTCCCTCTTTCTGTCCTCAGTCTTGCCAGAGATTTGTCAATGCATTAGTCTTTCAAAAGTCCAACTTTAATTTTATTGATCTACTCCTCTTCATTTTATGTTGATGTTTTATTTAATTAAATTGGACTCATTTTATTTCTCTTTGAGTTTTAAAAAATTATTTTAGGCCAAATTGCCTCATTAATTTTCATCATTTTTTTCTTTTAAGATATATGCATTTAAGGCTTTGCATATCCTTCTTAGCATCACTTTAGTTCTATCCCAAAGGTTTGGATGTGTTATAAATGTTTTCTAATTTCCACTATAATATATATATATATATATATATATAAAATATATATTTCTATATATTTCTACCCAAAGGTCATTTAAGTGGAAGACATTAATTTTCAAAAACATGGGGATTTTTATGTTAAATCCTTTCATTTCTAGCTTAGTGCATTGCAATCAGAATGCATATAGGGGTCATATATGCTTGAAGTCCTTGTACACAATCAATTTTATAAATGTTCTTGTGCTTGGAAAGATTAAATTCTCCAGTTTCTGAGCTCAGTTTTCTCTATATAGATATCAGGTTAAGTTTTAAAATTTGTTAAATCTTCTATGACTCTTATTTAACGTTAGCCAATTTTTTCTATTAATTACCAAAAAAGTGTCAAGTAAAATATCTAGTACTCTGTCTTTTGCTTTCTCTGTCTTGAGGGTAAATTATCATGTGAATGGTCTTTCAGAACACTTATGTAGTCATGGTTATTAGATTTTTATCATTGGAGTGACTAAAATTTTTGGCTACTAATTATTTGTGCCTTAACTTCTCTGTTATTAATGTAGCTATACCAGCTCCTTTGGTTTGAATTTGTGTAGTAATTCCTTTTCGTCTTTTACAATCAACTATTTTGATAATTTATGATATAGCTGTGTCTCTTGTAAACAGAAGAGGTTGGATCATATATCTAAAGCATGATGACAATTTTTACCCCTGAGGAATCTAATCAATTTTGGTAACAAAAATTAATGCTATATATGGACCTGTTTTTCACTTTACATTCTATCTATTTTATGTTTTTTCTTTTCTCTTAGACTTTAGCTTCCATTTGAACTTATTATTTGTTCTTTCTGTTTTTATTCCTCTACTAGTTTGGAAGTTACACTTTCTGTTCCTGCCCTATATTGCGTTTTTTAAACATTATAAATTGCACACTTGATATGTCAGTCTAAATTTAATCAATATATTTTAAGTTTTCCCCCACAATGCTAATATTTTAGAACACTTTAATTTAATTCTTATATATCAAAAATTACATACAAATATGTATGCATGTTAATTTTTTATTTAATGACTATTATTGTTTTATGCAATCAACATACATTTAGTATTACATATACATATATATATATATATATATACCACAACACATTGTATGTTATCTTTTTCTTTCTTGGTACTCAAATCCTCCTTCAGCACAACATTTAAATTTTTCTTTAGAGAGTATCTGTAGGTGGCATGCATGTCAATTTTTGTTAGAAAATGTCTTTATATCACTTTCATTTTGAAAGACGCCTTCACTGGTTATAATGATTTAGGCTGACAGTTATTCTCTCTCAGCACATTGACTTTGTCATATTTCTGTCTTCTGGCATCCATTGTGACAGAAGTCATCTGTCAAGCTGTTACCCCTTTCAATGTAAACCTTTAGTTCTGGCATCTTATAAAATCTATATCTCATCTTTGGTTTTTGTCATTATCACCACGATGCAAATTTCATTTCCTTTATCCTGCTTATAAATTTTGTGAATCTTCAGGTTTCTTAAATCTTTCATAAGTTCTATCACTTGTGTCTTCTCAGTTCTAGATAGTCTCAGAATTATATCTTCAAATATTTTCTTTGATACACCCTTCTGGAATCAGCAAAAATAATTAATTTAGGTATATAGCCCACAATACTAGTGGAAATGCAAGTCTTCTTCACCACTTTCTATGTAACACTATTGTTATTTGATCTTTTTTTTTTTTTTTTTTTTTGCAGTACATGGGCTTCTCACTCTTGTGGCCTCTCCTGTTGCAGAGCACAGGCTCTGGACACACAGGCTCAGCAGCCATGGCTCACGGGCCTAGCCGCTCCGCGGCATGTGGGATCTTCCCGGACTGGGGCACGAACCCGTGTCCCCTGCATCGGCAGGCAGACTCTCAACAACTGTGCCACCAGGGGAGCAGCCTGATCATGTTTTTAAAGAAAATTATTAGAATCTATGTAGCTTGAGGAGAGAGAACACTTATTATGTATCCATGTATTCCTTGTAGTCCTGACCATGATAACAAGTTAATATTTGGTGATTATTTTTAACAATTCATTATTTTTCCTAAATAGAATTGACAATAGAAACCAGTATTGAAACAGGCCAATAGCTATGTCAGTGATTTATGTGATATTGAAACAGGGCTTTGAAGAATTTTGATGCTTTTTCTCCTCTAGTATATGAAGACATTTTGTCATGGTGATAAGTATTAAGAAATGTTATTGTCTATAGACATTTTAATATAGGAACTATAAACTGTTTGAAAGTTATGCCCCTGAGCGTGGATAAATAAAGTGAGACAGCCACTTGAGATTACTATTTCTCTTTTTAACCTATAGTATATCTTAAATATTATGGGCATTTCAAGTAAATGAAATTGTAGAACCAGAAGTGAAAGCATTCTTTAAGGTGGGAAAAATTATGGGTTTAAATGTGGTTAATTTAGAGATCTGAGAACACACTGTCCTAGGTGTAGTACTCTACCTGTTCTTTGTTAGATTTTTTTTTAAGTTTAAAAAATTAGAGACAATTAAGAAAACTTGATTCTGTTCCTAATCCTTTCTTGGATTATTTGACATTGAGGAAGTGGTTTAACTCTTCACAACTAGGTATGCTTATCTCAAAAAATTAGTTGATTGGAATTATCTTTGTAGCAGAACCCACAGGGAAATAGATTGTGTACCTTGACAAAACCAGTAAGTCACAGGTACTTATTGAAACATTTATTAAGTTGATTAAGAATAAACTTGTAATAATTTGCATATATAAGTAACCAAAGGGGATATCTGCATTTTCACTCAATTTCCACAGATGTGCACATAGCCACAGTACCTGATAACAGTGTTACCTAACCTGGATTTGGATCCACTGGCCAGACATGCAGCAAAGCCAATCTACTGACACTGGGTTGCAGTGAAGGGAAGTGCAATATTTGTTGCAGGGCATCAAGAAAGGAGAACAGGCAGCTAGTGCTCAAAAGACCTGAACTCCTTGATGGCTTCAGGGAAGGGTTTTTAAAGGCAATATTAGGATTGTGGATTGTAGGGTACCTGATCAGCTCGTGGATATTTTTCTGATTGGTTGGTGATGAGGTAACAGGGTGATGTTTTGTAAGTCAACATCATCAACCTTTTGGTCCCAGCTGGTCTGGGGTGTTCATGTTTCTGGTTAGCCGTTTTCATCTGGTGGGGTTCTGGTTTCTGTAAAAACAACTTAGGAATGTGTGTCAGTCCTTCTTATCTATATCATTCAGAGAATGGGGAGTTCAGTGACTGTGATATGTGGCTGAATTAGAGTCTAAATTGTTACCAGTTTCCTGGCCCAAAAGGTATCCTCTGTTTCTGCATTTTTACATTTCCTAATCATTAACTCTCAAGCCAGTCTTCTGAGACTCAGGAGAGGCCTGGGAGAATAAAGCAAAAATCTTTTTCTTCAAAAGATAGGGACATGGGGTCTTGCAAGACATGGGTCTTGCAGCTCACATGAAGTGAGTTTGTCCATGTAGGATTAGCAAAAGCAGACACACGACTTGCTTTCTTATAGCCTGATCTACCTAGAATTTTGTGACACAACCAGGAGGATGGTTTAACCTGGGTTCAATCTTTCAATGGAGGATTCTCAAGTAACAAAGCATGTACTTGTTTCTCTTTCTTTAACAAACTTAAATACACACATGTGCACACATGCACGTACACAGAAAAGATATATAAAAATCATATTCATCTTAATTTGATAGTTAAATTGTAGTGGGAATTCTATATTGCAGACATCCCTGTTATGTGAATAACTGGAGAGTAATCCAGGAAATTATGTCACTTATTGGGTACTCCCAGTGAATAAATGCATCTTCTTCCACATATTCAGTCTAGAAACAGAGGGAGCTATTGTTGACCTAAAACAAATAGGCTGCCAGATATTTCTTCAGCAGAGATGAGTTTATTGCAGATCACTGGAGAATTGCAAATTTGGGGTCTGCAACCACGGCAAGCCTTGGACAAGTTCCTGCAGGACAAGGGAAGAAAAAATATTTTATAGTGGGGAAAAGGACATTGGGAGGGCTGTAGTAAACAAAAACTCCATGGTTTTTCATTGACTGAGTACTCATTAGGAAAGAAGAGGCGTATACATCTTGTTGGGCTCTGCTATCATTGCAGGGCCTGAGAGCTTCCCTTTCTGGTCTCCCAGCTCTATTTAGTTTCTATTTTTAAATTTCTTTTGCTGTGTAACCTCTCTAATGTCACTGATACCTTAATTGGAAATCAGGAATATGTTACTTTTTCCTTTCTTGGGGAGATACAAATAAGTGACAGGCGTTCATGATCAACTCAGCAATTTATGTTTTTGTTTCACTTCGTTTTTAATTAAGTGAATGATTTTACTGAGGTGAAAACTACTTACATTGTATTTTATAATCCTGATAACATTGTGAAGGATCTCCCTCAAGGTGTTTTTTTTGTTTGTTTGTTTTCAATACTTTTACAGATAAAATGTGAGACATAAAAATGAAAGAGGAACAAAGAATATATCTACACATGGGGTTAACAGTTTAGGAATTTGTGATTCAGACTGACTTCTCCATGTTCATATTTCTCAGTGCTGTCTATTCCACCTTTTCCTTTTTTCTCCTCCTTCCTCTCTCCTGATCCCTTCTCCCCTTTTCCTTCCCTCTCTTCCTCCCCTCATCCTCTCCCTTCCTCTCTATTTCCTCCCCTTCCTCTTCTTCTCCCTCCATCTCCTCATCCTCCTTCGTCTGTTTCTGTCTCTCCCTAATAGCTTGTCATGAGATAAAAATCAAAGGCAAAACTGAGTGTAGCAGAATTCTTTAGTGATGGCACATTCTGCCTGACTACAAGAGTTACTGGGGAATTTCTTCTTGATCATGGCTTATGAAATTGTTTAGCTGAAAAATACTCTAAGGTACACATTGTACATCACAACCTAGAATACACATATAAACTCTGGAAAACAGAGTCTCCTTAGCAGTGCTATATGTGGTACACACATGTTCTACTATATTTTAATTTAAATTATTTTTTTATAATGCTTATGTCTACACAGTTGTTGTTATATAACTAATTTGTTATATAACTTACAGTTTAAGAGTTAGTCATGAAGGGACATTCATGGTCTTAATGATAGAAGGACTTTCATTCAGAGACCACTGTCCTAAACTAGAATTGAGGATACAGGTACAGATTATAGGCTGAATATGAGGTAACCCTTGAATTATATTTTTTAATATCAATTTATAATGAGGCTTATTTTCTTGTCATTTGTCTCTTGTTTATATATGTCAACCAGAGCTAAAAATAAAATTCAAAATAGAAGGTTTTGGTTAATTAGGTTCTAGCTAATCATACTGTAACCTTTTAAGCTATAGAGATTTTGTTCTATTAAATTAGGAACTAATTAAGTGGAAAGTTACATATAAAATGCCCAATAATTCATTTATTTATTTAAATATTCATCTATGTCTTATACTATGAAAAAATTTTAAAGACAACTTCAAGCACTGCTGTTTTCCTGTAGAAGCCTTTATATTGCTTTAGAAAAAAAAAAAAGAAAGGCATAAAAATTGGGTAATAGATTGGTTCCTTAGGTTACAGGATTTTGGAAGTGGCAGGCTAATCAGGGAATATCCTTTGCCAAGTTAAAAACTGTTTACTGTGATAGGTAAACTCCCTTAGGTTTATTTAATCATAATGATGTTCACTCCAATATTTTTTTCTGATATTCTGTGTCCATAGTGTGAATCTTCAAATTCTATTTAACAACACAAATCTTTTTATTTAATTCAGATTAATTAATTTTACAATACAAATGATGTTTTCTTGTTGATATAAAAAGAGTAGGACATATTTTTGTAGTAAAATCCTCCCTCAAAGTTATTTAAATTCCTATGACCCAAGGCAATATTTTAATGTTTTAACAGGTACTTTACATTTATTATAGTTGTGGTCACACCCTTTCATTTGTGATTTCTTACAATAATTTACTGTATGAATTTATGATATGCTGTAACATTTCTCTATACGAGTATTTACAAGTACATTAAAATAAATTTTTGTTCAACAAGTATGGTATTTGCAAAGATGTATTGAAATAATCAATATTTCAGTTTTCTTAACCTTTCTGTATGTATTGGTTAGAAACAGATGTTGTAACAATAGTTCTCTGCCTTGGCTGCATGTCAGAATCAATGGCAGAGGTTTACAAATGTCAACTCCTATGTTGTTTACTAGAATAATGAATTGGAAGCTCTGGGGGTGAGACATAGATCACAGTGTTTTTAAGCTCCTTAGGTTATTTCAAATGTTTAGCTAAGGTAGAAAAGCACTGCAAATAAAGAGTAATAGTTAAGATTAATAGAGTGGATAAATCTTGTTGAAGCATTACTGTTACTCTTCCCAAAATTTACTCTTCTTTGTGAGATTCAAAGAAATGAAAGGCAAATCATATTGCAAATATAATTTTTCTTTTGATAAAATTAAAGCATCATAATCAAATTTTCAGCTATTCATCATGCAAAATTATAGTTAATGACCTATGTGATACGTCTTGTTTTTGAAGAAGTTCAAATATTGAGTGTTTCGCTGTTACCAAAGTTCTTTTCTTTTTAAATATTTCTTGGAGTATATTTGATTTACAAGGTTGTCTTAGTTTCAGGTGTACAGCAAAGAGAATCAGTTATATATATACATATATCCACTCTTTTTTTAGATTTTGTTCCCATATAGGCTGTTACAAAATATTGAGTAGAGTTCCCTGTGCTATACGGTATGTTCTTATTAGTTATCTATTTTATGCATAGTAGTGTGTATATGTCAATCTCAATCTCCCAATTTATTCCTCACTGCACTTATCCACTGGTAACCATAAGTTTGTTTTCAACATCTGTGACTCTACTTCTGTTTTCTAAATAAGTTCATTTGTACCCTTTTTTTAGGTTCCACGTATAAGTGTTATCATGATATTTGTCTTTCTGTATCTGACTTACTTCACTGCATATGACAATCTCTATGTCCATCCATGTTGCTGCAAATAGAATTATTTTGTTCTTTTTTATGGCTAATTTCCACTGTATATATGTACCACATCTTCTTTATCCATTCATCTGTCATTAGACATTTAGGTTGTTTCCATGTCGTCGCTATTGTAAATAGTGCTGCAATGAACATTGGGGTGCATGTATGTTTTTGAATTATGGTTTTCTCTGGGTGTATGCCTAGGAGTGGGATTGTGGGTCATATGGTAGTTCTACTTTTAGTTTTTTAAGGAACCTCCATACTGTTCTCCATAGTGGCTGTACCAATTTACATTCTCACCAGCAGTGTAGGAGGGTTGCCTTTTCTCACTCTTTCCTGTAGCTTTAAAAAAATAGGAATCAAATTTATGTTAAGGTTTGCCTCATTCTACCATAAGCTAATCATTTAAGAACATATCACTTAAAGATATGCTAAATAAAATCTAACATTTTACATTTAATATTATTTTCAATATGTGTACTCTATGCTAATTAAATGCAAAAATATTTGGGGGATATGGAACTGTATGATTGTAGGAAATTATTTATATAATATATATATAAATATATATTACAATATTATATGTCACAATAATGTTCTATACAATATATGTACACATAAACACATAAATTATACATACATTTAACCATAGGTATATCAATGTACATATTTTTGTTGCCAAGTAGTATATCAGTGATTTAAAAAAACTTTCAAACATAGAAATATATTAAATTAGTATAATATTTGTGGAATAAGTGGAGTAAAAATATATAAGAACCAGGGACTTCCCTGGTGGTGCACTGGTTAAGAATCCACCTGCCAATGCAGGGGACATGGATTCAATCCCTGGCTCGGGAAGATCCCACACGCCGCAGAGCAACTAAGCCTGTGTGCCACAACTACTGAGCCTGTACTGTAGAGCCCACAAGCCACAACTACTAAGCCCATGCGACACAACTACTGAACCCCATGTGTCCTAGAGCCTGCACACCACAACTACTGAACTCATGAGCCACAACTATTGAAGCTCGCATGCTCTAGGGCCCACGTGCCGCAACTACTGAGCTCACATGCTACAACTACTGAAGGCTGTGCACCTAGAGCCCATGCTCTGCAACAGGAAAAGCCTGCGCACCACAACGAAGAGTAACCCCCACTTACTGCAAATAGAGAAAGCCTGTACGCAGCAATTAAGACCCAATGCAGCCAAAAAATAAATATAAAAATAAATTAAAAATTTTAAAAATATAAGTACCAGAAGGAAAAATGCACTACATAAAAAATTTCTACACTTTTAAAAATTTTAATAGAGAAAATTTTAAATCTCTATGGAATTCAGATTCATTTAGTTGTGTTTAATACAGTGACTTCACCATTTTATTGTAAAATATTTACATTTGTAATGTCAGAAATTAAATTATTGTAACTATAAAATTTGATGAAGTAATTTATATATGAATTTTAACACAGGAAGAATATAGTTATTCAAAATTGTTTTAGTATTGTTTCAAACAAACAATACTTTGTTAAGACTATTGTTCCCCTTCCCATTTCTTAGTTTCCTTTAATTAAAATTTTTAGCACTCTCTTAAATAAACTTTGGAATAATATTTTATTCCCCCAATATAATTAAAATTTTTATCAGAATTATAGTAATTTTAAACATAATTGAAAATACTAGATATAGTTTTGTTGTTCATGCTTTTTTCATAGTAATAGATTAATTTACATTTATTGGTATTTTGGGTTTATATTTGTGTAATCTCTTAATATAATAGCTGTATGTTTTTTAGTGTTTATTTCTAAGTAGTTTGTTTTTAACTTTTATTGTGTTAGAGATTTCTTTTCTTGGTCTCTATTTACTGGCATATAGAATAGCTATTGTATTCTATACATTCATTTTCAACATTTAACAACATGTGTATATCTTTTATGATTCTAGCATTGTTTGTTGATTGTGTTAGGTTTTCTAATCTAAGGTAACATACATTTTAGGAAAATACTAATAAATAAATTCATCTTTTAAAAATTATTTATTTTATGTCTTAATCTTATAGCTCTGGCTAGAGATTCTAAGCTAACATTAAATGATTGTTGCAGTTTTTATCTTGCTACTGATAGAAATTTCTCTATCTTCCTTTTATATTTTTACTGAGTATTTTAAAATTGGGAATAAATGTAGACTTCTATCAGAATCACTGTGAGCATTAGTGTACTCGTATCTTTCCTCAACGTGTTTGTGTTTTAAATTATAGTAATATATTTCCTAATAGTAAACCAGGTCCTCATTTTTAGTATCCTGCTTGTTCTGAGTGAATGGTTACACTGTCACACTGCTTTACTAATACTCTGCTTAAAACTGTGGACTCTAAATTGAAACTGAAGTTGTTCTGAATATATTGTGCATTCTGGTCTCTGATTTTGTTTCATCTAATAAAATAAGTTGTGAAACCAATTTAAATGATTTGGAATTATCATTCTCTCCAATATTTGAGATAAATTATTTGTAAAAACATAAGTATGTAGATCCTCTTTAGGGGTCAAATAGGTTAATAGATTTTCTGATTCTCTTTACTTCTGACATCTTATTTTTATTAATCTTTTCAAAGAATGTTTTTGGACATATTTGTAAATATTTTCCATCTTATCTAATTTAATATAGTTTTGCTTCAAATTTAATAATTTCTACCTTTAGACTTTTGATATTTTTATGGCATAACTTATTTACCTATATTTGGTTGATTTTTATATTTGTTTTATATATTTTTCTTAATTAGGAAAACATGTGCTGTGATTTCCCTATGACTCAAGAGTTGGCTGTATTCTCTCATCTTTTATTTCTAAATTAATACAGAAGTGGAAATAATAATGGGATGCATTTTGTAATGAAATAAGAAGCAATTCTGGACATTTGGGTATCTCTTCCTTTCATTAATAAAAGATGTGGTGATTTTGCTCTAGGAAGACCCACACATTTGGGGTGTGCAACTGATATTATTAATCATCTTTCTTTTTGTCCCATGTATTTCTGTAATACTGACTTGATATTTAATATTAGCCCTTCAGCATTCTTATTTACACACCTACTTTTTTCTTTTCTTAATGTCCAAATAAGGGGATGATGATGATACTAATTGAAGGTTAAATTTTATTGTCCTATTGAATTTCTTTTGAGTTTCCAGAGAAAGTTTAGAGAAAATATTTAATATCTACATTCTCATTTTCAATTCATAACAACTGTACTGAGTGTTATATTAATTTTCTCATTCTGTTCTCATAATACTGTGGAAGGAGAGCTATTTTTATGCCCATTTTACAAAAGAGGAATTAGGCTTATAAGAGACAAGAAAAAAATTAGAGTTTGAATCCACAAGTACGTAACTTTAAAAGTTAAGCATTCATATGTAGCATCTCACAGTAGACATTTTTTTTTAAACATCTTTATTGGAGTATTATTGCTTTACAATGGTGTGTTAGTTTCTGCTTTATAACAAAGTGAATTAGCTATACATATACATATATCCCCATATCTCTTCCCTCTTGCATCTCCCTCCCTCCCACCCTCCCTATCCCACCCCTCTAGACATTTAAATAGAGGCTAATGCAATAAAAGAAGAAACTTCTGAATAATTAGTAGAATGTCATGCTTTAACCAAGGGATAAAAGTAAAGTAGGGAAATTATGAAGTAAAATTACCAGAGACTAAACAATGTATCTAAAATCACAAACACATCAATTTTAAGTGGGGCCTAATACAATTATGACTGAAGATTAAGCAAGATAGTTTATCAATGACCCACAGTAGTTCAATATAGAGTTTTATGAGATAGGCTTTGAGAAACAGTCTTTTCTCTCTGGAAATTCTGATTCCAAAACAAAAAATGTTAACTAATCTAAAAAGAGTAGAGCTGCAGATATGTGATACAACCACAAGATTGACTTGATTTGGTGCCCAAGCAAAGTTGCCAACATTTAGTAAGTTGAAGCACATATTCCAGGATATATGAAAATCCTAGCGATGATGCCTGAATCCTCTGGCTTTGGAATGTTTACTTCAGAGCTATCTTGTTATCTGGAAGAAAGAAAAACAGCCATAAGCCCATTCAACATAATTTATTGACAGCAAAGCTTATTTATGCTTCTATTTTGATAAATAGATGAAATAGCAACTTACAGCACATGAGCCTTTTGAAATTCATTCCATGCTTAAAAATAAGGGGAAATACATGTGGTAACACACATTTGGAAATTTAGCAAACCTCAGACTTTTATTGTGAGATATTTGATGAACTCAAACACAGCTGTGTACACTTTTACCAATTGCATATGGCATTTTCCCTCAAAAACAGCAAATACCTTTTCATACTATCAGCCTACTTATGATGACACCATCCTGATTAAAAAATATCTTTGCTCCTCCAGAGAATATTTATAAAGGAGAAAGGCTTGTTTTCAGCCCATACACAGGCTGAAATTCAATGAGGAAAATACTGTTTCTAGAATAATTTAATATCCTGATGAAGCCCTAAGTGTTATTAAAAACAAACAAGTTTGATTAAATGAGATATGAATGACCATTGAGCAAATGAATGGAAAGTCTACTGGCATGATTTGTATGGCAGGTTAAAATAAAAATAATAGAGTATTTCAAAGAATTCCATCTTATAATTTGATACCATGTACTTTATCATTGGTTTAAATGAATTTATTTTAAAGATTTTTTTGCATGGTGTGGGTAAAAACCACCTGAAAATAGGGAAAAAATAAAACATTGGACTTGAAATAGTCTTTGTCAGACAATGAAACATTGTTTATGTATACTTTCCTCAAAAGGTAGCAAAAATGTCAGCATAATAATGCAACAAAAAATAAGATACTAAAAACAAAAGCAGAAGCAAACAACATTGTGGATAGTATATAGATTCATATATGAAATTCATATAATTTTTTCCCATATGTACAGCTGTAGAGCTCTTATATTTATCATTAGCTTCATGTCTGTTAGTTTCCTCTCAGCTAAATAATAGAATAACAGTTTTTATGAGAGTTCAGATTATCAAAAATTTTATAGATATAAATATACATACAAAAATTTTTGATAATATATATATACATACATAAATATATGTATAAATATATATATAAATAAATAAATATATATATATATATTTAAAGCCGGTGAAAAAATATCAAATGTATAACAAATGTTCAATTGTAGTCCTAACAGGAAAGGAGGGTGAGAATATGGCAGAATGGAATATTTGAAAAAATAATTATATGATCCATGAATCCCATTCCTGGGCATACATCCAGAGAAAAATATGGTTCAAAAGGATACATGCACCCCAATGTTCATTGCAGCACTATTTACAATAACCAGGACATGGAGGCCACCTAAATGTCCATTGACAGGTAAATGGATAAAGAAGATGTGGTACATATATACAATGGAATATTACTCAGCTATTAAAAAGAATGAAATAATGCCCTTTACAGCAACATGGATGGACCTGGAGATGATCATACTAAGTGAAGTAACTCAGATAGAGAAAGACAATTATATGATATTGTTTATATGCAGAATCAAAAAAAAAAAACAAATGAACTTATTTACAAAACAGAAAGAGACTCACAGACTTAGAGAACAAACTTATGGTTACCCTAGGGGAAGGGTAGGGGAGAGGGACAGATTGGGAGTTTGGGATTAACATGTTCACACTGCTATATTTAAAATAGATAACCAACAAGGACCTACTGTACAGCACAGGGAACTCTGATCAATATTCTGTAATAACCTAAAAGGGAGAAGAATTTGAAAAAGAATAGATACATGTATATATATAACTGAATCATTTTGCTGTACACCTGAAACTAACACAATATTTTTATTATTATTATTATTATTATTATTTTTTATTTTTGCAGTATGCGGGTCTCTCACTGTTGTGGCCTCTCCTGCTGCAGAGCACAGGCTCTGGACGCACAGGCTCAGTGGTCATGGCTCACGGGCCTAGCCGCTCTGCGGCATGTGGGATCTTCCTGGACCAGGGCATGAACCCGTGTCCCCTGCATTGGCAGGCGGACTCTCAACCACCGTGCCACCAGGGAAGCCCCAACACGATATTTTTAATCAACTGTACTCCAATATAAAATGAAAAATCTTTAAAAAAATTTTTTAAAATGGGTAAAAATTTCCCAATTTGGTGAAATACAAAAGAAATATAGATATAAACACCTCAGCAAATAAAAACAGGATAAATACAGAGAAAATTACATCTACACATATATTTAAACTGTTGAAAACCGAAGATGAAGAGAAAACCTCGAAAGCAGCTAAAATAATACAACGTATGGGGGAACAATGTTTTAGATAACCATTGACCTCTCCTTTGAAACTGGAACCAATAAGATAATAGATTCATTAAGAACAGTGAGGAGAAATAAAAGGACAAATCAAAATTTGAAATCCAGTTTCAATGTCTTTGAGAATTAAGGCAAAATATATTTTTACATAAAAGGAAACTAAAAAAAAATTATAATAAACAGACCTGCCCTACAAGAAATTCTAAACAAAATTCTATCAAGAGCAGAAATGTAATACTCAAGTTTCAGGAAGGGATGAAGAATATCAAAATTAATATTTATCTTGGTAAATATAAAAGGCTTTCTTTCTAAATATCCACTTTTATTATGTATAATCAATATTTTATGTAGGCACTTGCCAGTACAAGTAGATAAGAAAACTACTGTAAAACATATAAAATATAGAAAGGAAAAATTAAAATTGTTTCTATTTTAATATTATATAATTGGCTTATAGAAATCCTAAGATATATACAAAACTAATTTTAGAACTAAAAATTGAATTTTGTAATGTCACAGTATTCAAGGTTAATATTATTGAAAACCATATTTCAGATACTAGTAACAAACAATTGGAAACAGTAAAAACCAATTCTGTTATCAGTAGTATTAAAAATAAAAATAGCTAGGAATAAATTTACCAAAAGTTGTCCAAGAATTCTACACTGAAAAATTTAAAATATTGCTAAGACTAAAACAGGAAAAAGCAAAAATTGGAACAAATGACATAATTATGGAATGGAATACTTGATGCTGTTAAGATACTAATTTTTCCAATTGATTTATGGATTCAATACAGTCACAATCATATAGGCATACTTTGGAGATATAGCAGGTTTGTTTCCAGACTACCACTGAAAAGCCAATATTGCAATTAAGTGAGTCACAATTTTTTTTTTGCTCCCAGTGCATATAAAAGTTATGTTTACATTATATTGTACTATAGAGTATTAAGTATTCAATAGAATTATATCCGAAAAAACAAGGTACATACCTTAATTTAAAAATACTTTATTGTTAAAAATACCAACCACCATCTGAGCCTTCAGTGAGTTGAAATCTTTTTGCTGGTGGAGGGTCTTGCCTCACTGTTGATGGCTGCTGACTGATCAGGGTGGTGGTTGCTAAAGGTTGAGGTACCTGTGGCATATTTTAAATAAGACAAAAATCAAGATTTCCCCATCTATGGAAACTTCCTTTCATGAACAATTTCTCTGTAGTACTTAATGCTTGTTAATACCATGTTACCCACAGTAGAACTTCTTTCAAAATTGGAGTCAATCCGCTCAAACCCTGCCACTACTACATCAACTCAGTTTATGTAATATTCTAAATACTTTGTTGTAATTTTAACAGTCTTCACAGCATCTTCAACAGGATTAGTTTCCATCTCAAGAAACTACTTTCTTTGCTCATCCATAAGAAGCAACTCCTCATTCCTTAAAGATTTATCATGAGATTGCAGAAGTTCAGTTAGATCTTCAGACTCCACTTCTAATTCTAGTTCTCTTGCCATTTCCACAACATATTAGTGACTTCCTCCACTGAAGTCTTGAACTTCTCAAAGTCATCCATGAGGGTTGGAGTCAACTTCTCCTAAACTCCTGTTAGTGTTGATATTTTGACCTCTTCTCATGAAACAAGTGTTCTTCAAGGGATCTGGAATGATGAATCCTTTCCAGAGGTTTTCAATTGACTTTGCCCAGATCTATAGGAGGGATCATTATCAGTGGCAGCCATAGCCTTACAAAATATATTTTTAAAATAAAAACACTTGAAAGTTGAAATTACTCCTTGACCCATGGGCTGCAGAATGGATGTTTTGTTTTCAGGCATGAAAACATCACTAATGTCATTGTACATCTCCATCAAAGCTTTTAAGTGACCAGTTTCATTGTCAGTGAGCAGTCATATTTTGAAAGAAACCATTTTTTTCTGAGTAGTAGGTCTCAACAGTGAGCTCAAAATATTCAGTAAACCATGTTGTAAACAGATGTGCAGTGATCTAGGCTTTGTTGTTCCAATTATAGAGCATAGATCAAGTAGATTTAGTATACTTGTTCAGGACTCTATGATTTTCAGAATGGTAAATGAACACTGGCTTCAACTTAAAGTCACCAGCTACTTTAGCCCTAACCAGAGTGGTGGCATGACATTTGAAGTTTTGAAGCCAGGCACTGACTTCTCTCTACCTATGAAAGTCCTAGATGGCATCTTCTTCCAATAGAGGGTTGTTTCATCTACATAGACAATTTGTAGTTTAGTGTAGCCACCTTCATTAATTATCTCAGCTAGATCTTCCAGATAACTTGCTGCAGCTTCTACATCAACACCTGCTGCTTCACCTTGCACTTTTGTGTTATGGAGATGGCTTCTTCCCTTAAACCTTATGAATCATCTGCTAACTTCAAATTTTTATTCTTCAACTTCCTCACCTCTCCCAGCCTTCATGGAACTGAAAACAGTTAAGACCTTTCTCTGGATTAGGCTTTGGCTTAAGGGAACATTGTGGCTAGTTTGATCTTCTATCCAGACAGTTAGAGCTTTCTCCATACCGACGATAAGGCTGTTCCACTTTCTTATCATTTTTGTGTTCACTAGAGTAGCACTTTTAATTTCCTTCAAGAACTTTTCCTTTGCACTGACAACTTGGCTAACTGTTTGGTGCAAGAGGTCTATATTTCAGCTTATCTCAACTTTTGACATACCTTTCTCAGTGTTTAATTATTTCTAGCTTTTGTTTTAAAATGAGAAATATGTAACTCTTTCTTTCACTTGAACACTTAGAGACCATTTTAAGCTTACTAAATATTGGCCTAATTTCAATATTTTTGTGTCTCAGGAAATAGGGAAGCCTGAGGAGAGGGAGAGAGATGGGGGAACAGGTGGTCTGACAACATTTATCAATTAAGTTCACCTTCATATATGGGTATGGGTTTTGGCACCTCAAAAAGAGTATAATATTAACATCAAAGATTATATATTATAAATCACCATAAAAATATAATAATAATGAAAACGTTTGAAATATTGCAAAAATTATTGGCATGTGACACAGAGATACAAAGTGAGCAAATGCGGTTGTGAAAATGGCACCTATAGACTTGTTAGACACAGGGTTGCCGCAAACCTCCAGTATGTAAAAACAAAGTAACTGAAAAGCACAGTAAATAAAAGTGCAATAAAATGAGGTATGCTTATAATTGAAGTAAGCTTTTCTTTAGTAGAAAATTACAAATAGAATCTAAAATTTTAAACGGAAACACAAAGGACACAGAATATCCAAAGTAATCTTGAGAAATATAAATGAAGTTGTGGGAACTAGTCTATCTGATTTCAAGTCAGCGTGTTACTGGCATAGGATCAAAAAAAGATCAATGGAAATAAAAGAAATTCCAGAAATAGATCCACAATTTTGTGATTACTTCATTTTTTTTTTACAAAGAAGAGCTGAATATTAAAATGAAGCCTGTATTCCTACCTCACATCATATACAATATTAATTCAGACTTATAATGTATCTAAATATAAAGTAAAAAATCAGAAATATTTTGGTGGAATTGTAGAATAATCTTCATGATTTAATGGTAGGTAAAGTTTTCTTAGACCATGTAAAAAAATAACTTAAAATTTTAAAAAATAGGCTTCATCAAAATTAAAACTTCTGCTCATCAAAAGCCAGAATTAATCAGTGAATAATTAAGCCACAGACAAGGGGGACATATTTATAGATCATATATTTGAAAAAGATGATAACTATTGTATATAATTTCTATAAACTAATAAAGATAAAGACAATTTACAAATAGTTAATGAGGGCCCATTTTGCTCAACATTATTAATAATTAGAGAAATACAAATTAGAACCACATGAGATATCACATGTCGACCAAAATGGCTCATATAAATATTAGAGAGAAATAAAAAGAGAGAGGCATCATCAAACACTGGTAAGTTTGTTGAAATGGAAAACTCATTGCTTATGGGAAGTTAAAATGATAAAACTATTTTGAAAACTTACTAGTGGTTTCTTACAAAACTAAATATATACCTACCGAATGACCCAGCCATTCTACCCCTATGTATTCACTCAAGAGAAATAATAATCTTTTTTGAACTTAAATAAAATATTATATAATTTTAACTACTATTAATAACATCCTAACATCATGAATGGCTTTCAAAAATATTATTCCATATTATGAAAAAACTTTTCCAAAAATACATGTATAATTTTATTAACATGAAATTCTGGAAGAGGGGAAACTATTATATGGGAAAAGAAAAGGACAAAATGGTTGTCTCGCAGGGATAGGAGCAAAAAAATAACTAGGGAACTGCATAGGGAGATTTATGAACAAAGGTAAACCTCTGTAACTAGCTAGTATTTTGGGTTACACAGGTAAATACTTTTTTCTAGACTTTTTGAATGTATACTTATGAATTGTATATTTAATTGTATGTAAATTATACATTAAAATTAAAATCCTACAGATATCAAACTCAAATTAATGATATGCATACTTAGAGAATCAGAAAATTTTACTTCAAAATTTATTAAAAATAACATGGATTAATGGTTGTGTAGAGAAGTGGGTCAGATATATGATAGAGCAAGAATAATATAATATTAATCTACAAAATATGATTATAGGTATTCTCTGTTAAATTATTTAAAATTTTTAGTATGATTGATAATCTTAATAAAATATTGGGAAAAACAAAAATTGTCTTCTGGAATTTTACATTTTGTTTTTCTTTTGAAGCCCCTTTCACCCACTACTAATTTTATAGCAATCATGCTCATCATTCAGAAAGCATGGGAACCTAAATGTTAAGAAAATGTCATTAAATCACCAGGTAGAGAATCTTTACCAATTAATGAAGCATTCATATTTCTAACACAAGTTTCACTAGGTGATCCTGGTCAATTTCCTCCTATGTTCCACACCTCAAGTCCATGTCTAGGAATAATCTCTGAGTTTCCTCTCAGCCCAATTATTTTAGGATTAAGAATCTGAGTCTATATTCTCATAATCAAAGGCAGTATTAGAATATTCAGTGGGTATGAGATCTAGTTGAAATGGTACAGGCTTTGGAACTATGTGGACTAGGATTTAAATCCCAGCTTCCATATTTTTGTAGAAGAAAAGTAGCATAGCTTCCTTAAGATTACATTAGCTAAAAGATGTGCTGCCTTATGATGCACTTCACACTCATTAAAGTTAATTCACCTTTTCCTTTAAATGTGCCTATAAATAGCCAAGTTATGGGTACTTTCAAATGAATGGAATTTACACAATTGGAATAATTCTAAAATTCACAAATTGGAAATATTTTAAAACATTATATACAACTGTAGATGAATCATATTCAATATCATAGTTCAAAAATTAATGAGAGTAGGAATGGCTGAAGATTGATGGTATCAGACTGGGTACTTCTTGGTCAGTGGAGAAAATTCAACACATCCTTGAATGGAATTATTTTTTAATCATCTCGAAAATGTTTTTCAAAAATGTATACTTCATTTCCTTCAATGTGTCTAATCCTTTGGCAAATATGTAGATTCTGGGTCTTGAAAAGTTACTTAACACAAAATTTAGATATAGAGTTTGAAGAAGAAATATGAAATATTAAAATATGCTTAAATATTTATTTTCTTATGTGTAAAGTTGGTTAGATAATAAATACCAGTATACTGTTGCTGAAAGGGAAAAATATATTTCTATTTCATTAACTATGGGTACTATGAATCAAGTCTATCCTAAATTACAGTCATTTTAAGTTGCATTACATAATATTTAGCACATATGAAAAAGGTATATAATGTATATAGGAAGTATGAACCAAAAAGAAATAGACATCTATAAGCACAGCTGGATCATTAACAACACTTCTGCCTGTACCTTGGTGCTTCTTCCCCATTCTTTATCCTTCTTTCCTCATTAAGCGCCTGAAGTATATATTGTCTATAATCTCTTTGCTTTATATATTTTTATTTAAGGTTTTATTTTTAAAAGCAGTTTTAGAATCACAGCAAAATTGAGAAAAAAGTACAGAAAATTTCCATATACTCCCATCTTCACACATGCTTAGCCTCCCCCATTATCAACATCCTTTCTACTTAATTCATTAGAGCCCTTAGCATATTCATCATTGTTATTTGCAATTCCGGTTTGATAATTCCATCATCCCTGCATGTCTCATTCTGAAGTTTGCTGTGTCTCTTCAAATTGTGCCTTTAGCCTTTTGTTATGTCTCATAATGCTTGATAGTTGGACATGCAGTACTTGGCAAAAGGAATTGCTGTAAATAGGTTTTTAATGATGCAGTGGTGATGCAGGGGGAAAGGAAACTTTTTGTACTCCTATGACTGGGTCTCAGTCTTTTAGTGAGGCTATACCTCTGTACTGTTGACTTCACAAGAGTTTCTCAGGCTTCTTCTTCCTTCTTAGGTGGAACAGGATGATTAGAACTAGCTGGTATCTCCATTCTCCCAGGTTATTTAGGCTCTGATAATACTCCCGCAGGTTAGACTCTGGTTAACTAGTTTTTCCTGTGGCCAGACCTTGTTAATAAGAACAGAGTGCTTTGGCATATTGCAAAATTGTTCCTTTTCCCCTTCCCCTGCTAGAAATGCATGGGGATTTTTCTCTGATATTTACTGTGGAAATCTGGGCAAGTTCCTGGAGATAAATCTCACAACATCGAGGGGGACCCCATATGGCTGGGGTCCCCTGGAGTTTTTAACACTCAGACTTGATTACATTGAGCCTCCAGCAATTCATCAATTACAGTTCAGCTTTTCCTGCCGCTGCATTGGTTTGCAGGGTGGTTTTCACTCTTGCAAATCTCTGTTCCACTAAGCAGCAACTCCCTGTATTTTCCTGTCTCTCCAATCTTGGAGGCTGTGGTTTGCCTTATGTTTTTCCACCTATTATGAATTAAAGAAGAGTTGTTGATTTTTTGTCTGTTCAGCTTTTTACTTGTTAGTACTGAATGGCAATTTCCAAGCTCCTTACATGCAGAACTAGAACCAGAAGTGAAAATCGTGAAACTTTAGAGGAAATAATTCATCAGGCTCTAACTGAGACCCAAAGATAGTGCAAAAGAGTAGGGTTTGTTCTAAAATTGTAATGATGCTTTACGTTTTTATGGACTTACATAGTCTGCTATGCGTTTTTCCTGTATACCATCTTTTTTAACTCTCACAAGGACACTTATTGGCAGGTTAGACTTAAAAGTGGCAATTTTATCATTAGTGACCAGCCCATGAGAAAAGCTATCCTTGGGTATGGGCTAAATAGATTAAAACTTTTATGTTGCACTCTGAAGAGCATTTTTCTCCAGTGTTTTCCATACAACTAGTAGGTTACTTCCACCATCTTTGATTTAGCCCCATACATTACCATATATAGAAAGTTGTGGATATGCAGGTTCAGCAAACAGATGTTGGCATATTAAGCAAGTAAACAGACCATATCAATGACAGCAAGCATCTTTACATTTGGGTGTTTGACCTGGAGTATATCATATAAAGAATAGCTGACAACTGTATGATTATGTTTTGAAAGTTTAATGGCAGAAATGAGCTGATTTTTCCTAACCTCAAGAAACATGTTCAAAAGAAATGCAGAAGACTTCAATTGAAAAGTGTCTGAAAACTCTTTCCTAAGTGATCCTGCTGTGTCAATTTTCTGTAATGTATATTGTATTTCTCTTTTGATCCTTTTATATCTTTTACGTATTGAGTGTTTTTGAGTCAGCAGTTTCTTATCCTCAATTAAAACATCATTCACAAAACAGATTTGCTGCATATAATTTTTAAATGGGCTATGTACATTGTATTTATTTCCAAAGGTTTCAGTTTGATTTTTTAACCTATTTATTTTATTGTGCTAAAAAACACATAAGATTAAGTTTAGCATCATCATTTTAAGTATACAATTCAGTAGTGTTAAGTATACTCACATTGCTATGCAAAAAATCCTCTAGAACTTTTACCATCTTGCAAAATTGAAACTCTATATCCAAAAAATGAATTTCACTTCCACCCCAACCCTTAGCAACCACCTTTCTAAATTCTGTTTCTATGATTTTGAGTACTTTAGATACGTCACATGAGTGGAATTATATAGTATTTGTCTTTCTGTAAGTGGCTTATTGTACTTAGTATAATGTCCTCATGGTTCATCTGTGTTGTAACAAGTGACAGTGTTTCCTTGTATTTTTAAGGCTGAATATATAATACACATTTTCTTTATCCATTCGACATTGAACGTTTGGGTTACTTGGGTTACTCTTCCCACTTGTGCATAATGCTGTTACAAACATGGGTGTTTAAATATCCCTTCAAGACCCTGCTTTACATTCTTTTGGATATATACTCAGAGGTAGGATTACTGGATCATATGGTAATTCTAATTTTAATTTTTTTTTGAAATTAATCTCCATACTGTTTTCCAAAATGCCTCTACCATTTTATACTCCCATCAATAGTGTTCGAATTTCTTTGTTTCCTCTCCAATGCTTGTTATTTTCTGCTCTTTTGATAGTAGTCATCCTGATGGGTATGAGGTGATATCTCACTGTAGCTTTGATTTGCATTTCTCTTACAATTAGTGATGTTGAGTATATTTTCATACACTTGTAGGCCATTTGTATAGCTTCTTGGGAGAATTGTATATTCAAATTTTTTCACAGTGGTTTTAAATCAGGTTATTAGTTTTTTTCATTTTTGAGTTGTAGAAGTTCCTTATATTTTTTGGATATTAACCCCTTACCAACTACATAATTTGCATATATTTTCTCCCATATGTAGTCCTATTTGTCTATTTTTTTCTTTAACTTATCTATTTTTGGTTTTACTGCCTAAGTTTTGGTGTTATGTTCAATAAATTATTGTCAACTCCAATGTTCTGAAGATTTCCCCCCTATTTTTTTATTCTAGAAGTTTTTTATTTTAGGTTTTATTTTTAGATGTTTGTTTAATACTTTTGAGTTAATTTTCATGTATGTTGTAAAGTAAGGTCTCAACTTTGATTTTTTCAGTTTTGGATGTTCCTTTTCCTCCGTACCTTTTGTTGAAGAAACTGTCCTTTTACCATTGTGTTGTCTTGACACCTTGACAAAAATCATGTGTTTATATACACAGGGGTTTATTTCTGTTCCACTGGTCTATATATGTCTTTATGCCAGTACTGCACTGTCTTGATTACTATTACTTTGTAGTCTTTTTTTTTTTTTGCGGTACGTGGACCTCTCACTGTTGAGGCCTCTCCCGTTGCGGAGCACAGGCTCCGTACGCACAGGCTCAGCGGCCATGGCTCACGGGCCCAGCCACTCCACGGCATGTGGGATCTTCCCGGACCGGGGCACGAACCCGTGTCCCCTGCATCGGCAGGCAGACTCTCAACCACTGCGCCACCAGGGAAGCCCTGTAGTATGTTTTGAAATCAGGAAGTGTAAGGCCTCTAACATTTTAAGATTCTTTTTGCTATTCAGAATCCTTTGAGATTCCATATGAATTTTAGGAAGTATTTTCTATTTCTGCAAAAATGCCATTGGAATTTCGATAGAAATTTCACTGACTGTGTACATCACTTTGCGTAGTATGAATATTTTTAACAATTTAATCCATGAGTATGGGGTGGCATTTATTTTATACCCCAATTTTCTTTGAATGTTCTCTTCAAATGTTGAGGTTCAGTTATAGGCTGTGACATGTACAGATCTTAAAAAATAAAATTGAACTCCGTTATGGAAACAAACACTTGTGAAATGAAATCACTTTAGAGGGGAGAGGATCTCAGCCACAGCCCTCAATGACACAATGACGAGAGCTGTTGTTAGTCTTCTTTGCTACAAAACAAATTACCAAAAACATAATGACTTAAAACAGCACACATTTATTATTTCAAAGATTCCCTAGGTTAGAAAGTTAGACACAGGTTAAATGTCTTCTACTCATGGTCTCAGAAGACTGGAAAAAAATGCATTGGCTTTGTGTCAGTTTCACTTGATATTCCTTTATACCCACATGGTTGTGATAGATTTAAGAACTTTGAGGTTGTAGGACAGATACCCTCAGCTCTTAGAGGCTATCTGGCATTCCCTGCTATATAGCCCTCTCCATATCTTTTCAGCTGGCTTATGCAAGACCAATAGGACATCTCCTGATGTTTATTGTCTCTAACTTCAAGGTCTTCTTTTAAGGGCTCACCTGAATAGGTCTGGCCCATTTGGGCTTGCAATTAATTCAAAGTCAACTTATTAAAGACCTTAATTATTTCTCCAATATCTCTTTATTTTTGCTATACGATGTAACCTAATCATAGGAGTGATCTTGTATTATACTTACACTTCCTGCCCACACTCAAAGGGAGAAGATTATATGGGACACAAACACCAAAGGGCAGAATTGTGCCTACCACAGAGTCCATGGCCAAATTTGTTGCAAAGCCTCCCAGAGAATCACATTTTCTGATTCCAAGGCAGATTCTTACTCAGATTTTTCTGAAAAATACGTATGTTTGTTTTAATCAGAAAATATCTGTAATAAGGGTTAGCTCTTTTTTTAGATAGATACAGGTCACCAATCTTGATTATATTCATGCCTAATTGGAAAAATAAATTTCTGAAAATCCTAGAATTTAAAATAATTTTGAACTTTCTGTGAGTTACATTAAAACTCATCCTTAATTTTCATCCATATTAGAATTTTATCAGAATAAATAAATATTGATATCAGCAGAGTGCACACTAACCATGAGGCAATTCCCTGGTGGATGATGTCCTTTTTTTGAGAAGTTTTACCTTTTGGAAAGTCTCACCTTTTGAGCTATTTAATTTGAAATGAGGATTTTCCATAGGTGGAGTCATCGAAAGCTCAGAGATTGAGGCTTTTGAATATATTACAAATATTTTCTTTACTAACATCTATATTTTATTAGTAGTATGGAATAATTCAGATATTTTTCATGATTTTTCTGTCTCTCTGTTATAATCTGAATATTTATGTCTTCTCAAAACTCCTAAGCCTCAACGTTGATGGTAGGCTTTTGAAGGTGATTATTTGTGAGAGATCTGCTCTCATGAATAGGATTAGTGCCTTTATGAAAGAGACTCCACAGAGATCCCTTGCACCTTCTACCATGTAAAAACACGGCAAGAAGACTAATGGATTGAGACATTCCCTAATCCTCTGCTACCTCTGGGAATAATAGCTTTGGAAAGGAGATAAAATGGGGCTCATTTGTAACTTCTGGACTAATTTTTAATCATTAAATTGTACAGAATATATATATCCATTAACATAGTTAAAACAATTATTATCTTGTGCAAGAACAAAACTTGAGGCATCACACTTCCTGACTTCAATTTATACAAAGCTATAGTAATCAAAACTGTATGACACTGGAAAAAACAAAACTCCAGACACATTAAACTAATGGAATAGACTATAGAGCCCAGATATAACACACATAAAGTGTAGGTCAACTAACCTTTGACAAAGGTGGCACTAATACACTCTGTGAAAAGGACAGTCTCTTCAATAAATGGTGTTGGAAGAAGAATGACAGTGTACCTTCTCTTTCACTACACAAAAAAATGAACTCAAAATGTATTAAAGACTTCAGTAGAAGTTGCAAAGGTGAATTTTTCCCAGATCATTACATTGCTGAGCATTTTATCTTTCAAGGCAATATATATTTCTGTCACTGTGTTTGATCAAAGGTAAAATGAAATCTTTTAATTATAGGATAGCTGTTTGGACAACATAATATTTAAGGTACATTCCTAATCAATAATCTAATACTTTATAATTCTGAATGAGTGATGTGATATCTCCCTGAATATCATTAGCATACTCAGATGGAAGATGGTATCACAGAGGGGCTGGGATGAAATATGTATCAATGCAGGATTTCAATTTAGAGATTATATTTAAGAAATGGTGAAATAAATACAAAAACATTAGTGTTCTCATTTTAAAATAACTCTAGTTAGACATCTTAGTGATTGAGCATTAAATATTGTGTTAGGATTATAGACAAATATACCTGTATATATTTTTATTGATCCATTTTTTGCATTTTTAAAGGTGTTAAGCAAAGTACACCTTAGTATACTCCTTGCATTCACAAGTAAAGAAATGAAAATCTATATTAAATTTTGTAGCATTCTTGTTGTGTTAGAAAACTACTATATATATATATATATATATATATATATATATATATATTAGCCTGTATATAGAGAGAGAGACAGAGAAAATGGGAAGGTTGGTCAGATTTTCTAATTCAAACCTGTTCTGCCTGATGCTACTGTAAAATTGAGTTTCTTTATAATAGTTTTATATGGAAATCATATATTTTTATAGATTTATGTGTGACTTTAATTGAAATTTTGCCATAAGATTTATTAATCTCCCCTGATTATATATGTCTAAAGTGAATTTTGATGAGTTACAATTTCCTAAAGTGTCTATTGAAATTTCAAACTTATTACAATAGAACAGTATATAGTTTTTCCTAGTTTTTTTTTATTATCTTCCTTATCTGTGTTTTACTTTATTTCCACAGCTAGCTTTTGAATGTAGTCATTATAACTACTCTGTTTTCCTTTATAGTTTCAAATTAGTGTACATTTACATATACTTATATTTGTTTTCTCCTTTTTGAAAACATTAGGTGGCAGCCACTCTGAAAAGGCTACATACACTATGATTCTGAACATATGACATTCTGGAAAGGGTTTTCTATGGTGACAGTAGAAATATCAGTGGTTGCCAGGGGTTGAGAGGGAGAGATGAATAGGCAGAGCACAGAGGATTTTTAGGGCAGTGAAAATACTGTATGATACTATAATGGTGGATACATGTCATTATATATTTGTCCAAAACCATAGAATGTGCAACTGCAAGAGTAAACTCTAACATAAATTATGGACTTTTGGTGATAATGATGTGGCAGTATAGGTTTATCAAGTATTACAAAAATGTACCACTCTTTTTCCTGGTGTCATTGAGAGGGGAGGCTAAGCATGTGTGGAAGCAGGCAGTATATAGGAAATCTCTACATCTTCCTCTCAATTGTGCTCTGAGCCTCAAACTTCACTGAAAAAAAAAAAGTCTTAAAGATTGGGCTAAAACTGCAATTAATTTCATTTAAAATAAAGATATGTACTGCTATATATTTGCCTCTAAATATGACTTCTATAAGATTCCATATTTTCAATTGATAATCTTATAGTTATTATTTCTAAGTAATTTTCAATTATAGTTTGTAATTTTCTTACCCAGGAGTTATAAGGAGGTTTTTTTTTAATTTACCATTTCTAAATTCTCAGAATTGTTGTTTGTAGTTTTGTTATGTATTTGAGCATTGTGTAGTGTGCCCAGAGACTGTGACACACCGAAATGAATTTTTTTGTCCTTGGCCTAACACAATCACATTTTGTAAAAGTTGCAAAGGATCAAAATTGTTAAACACACATGTGGGGGAAGGGAGCAATATCAAAAAATGCACCCATTTCCTACATTCATGCTACACTGAAATTTATTTACCTTATAATATTTATAGATGAAAATGATGCAAGAACTCTTGTAACACTGTATGTGATAATTCACTGATTTAGTGTTATCATGGATAGTAAAAGTTGGAAAGTCAATACAGAATGTAACTACAGATAATTTGGCCCAGCATCTTTATTTGCAGATGAACAAACTTGGATTTGGGATCTTTAAAACCACTTGTCCAGTGCCACATAGGAAATTAGTGGATTAAGAGATGTGGACCCCAGGCCCTTTACCATCATTTAGGATCTTCTCTGCTGCCAAAAAGCTTTGAAGATCACCTCATCACTGACCATGAATAGGAAATATAAAATAAAATATAATTTATGTGTTTCAAATTCAGAGAGCAGAAATCCTTCAGGAAGCAGGCTCAATATTATATATATGCAAATTAAACAGTTTCTTTTGTGGTTTGAGAAGAATGGCATTAGAAAAGACTTTTGTATCCACCAATATATCTCCCTGACTTCCTGGCCACAATTGACTTTCTCACTCATAAGTCATTCTTTGGGTTTAGACAGAGGTCTCCTTACTTCTAATTTTTAAATGCAAATGTTCCCGTTGCATATTAAAGGCTTTCACCTTAAGTGTCTGATTTTTATCACACCCTTTTTAGGAGAAAGAAGAAGAACCATGAAAGCGGAAAAATGATAACAATCCTAAGTGAGACCTGATGAAGAAATCTTCCATTCATTTTAAATTGTGGACTGCACAGGCTGTGTTCTGGAATCAGAAGACTAGTGCAGATTTTCATGTGAAGTTTCTCGTATGTTGTGCTTACTGATGCAGTGTTTTAATCAGCATTTGATGTAAGCTTTCCTGTTTCCCTCCAATGGAAACAATATTGGGCCCTCTGGCATTTTATAAGAAGAAAATTTTCCCTTTGCTCACAGATATGGAGTGCAAAGAGATATAAAATAAATCTTCAGAGGACTTCTCTTTACTGTTTTAACAGCCTTGTCTTCAAGCATCAGGTCACGAAGAGATACAGAGAGAAACTTATCTTTTATTTCAGTACATACCATTCTTGATTTTTTAAAAATTGGTCAATATAGTCCTGCCTGATCAATAAATTTTGATATCTGGCTTCTCAGAAATCAGTATCTGCTTCTTCAGTCTATTTTTTCTTAATGGCACTGAGAGGTTAATTAGTATGGCCAGTGCCATGGGGTGACTCATCTACTAAGTCCTGTCTAAGAAAACTAGAACTGTGAATTACTACCCCATGTTCAACAACAAAAAACACTGTCTTTTAAAGAAAGCACAACTGCTTGTTTATACGAACTTCTGAATCCTTTGTCATCAAGATTCCAAACTTGATATTGTTTATAAATTGTTTGTATTCTGAGATAGTCTGATATCTATTTAGATGTTATGACTTCCTTAAGCCTTCGAGAAAAAAAGAATTATTATATTAAAGCCTTGAATATAAGTAAAGAAAGTGATCCTCTCAGTTGTTTAAAATGGAAAATTCAAATTGTTCTGAAGAACCGAGGGACAGGACAGGAATAAAGACACAGATGTAGAGAATGGACTTGAGGACATGGGGAAGGGGAAGGGGAAGCTGGGACGAAGTGAGAGAGTGGCATTGACATATATACACTACCGAATGTAAAATAGATAGCTAGTGGGAAGAAGCCATATAGCACAGGGAGATCAGCTCAGTGCTTTGTGACCACCTAGAGGGTGGGAGAGGGAGGGTGGGAGGGAGATGCAAGAGGGAGTAGATATTGGGATATATGTATATGTATAGCTGATTCATATTGTTATAAAGCAGAAACTAACACACTATTGTAAAGCAACTATAATCCAATAAAGAGGTTAAAAAAAAAAAGAAAAAAGAAATGAGAAGACCTCTGCCTTCCCAAAAAAAAAAAAAAGGAAAATTTTCATGGAGTTAGCACTTGAAATCTAACTTTTCTTGATCATAACTGGGTCTTTTGGGTACATTCTTAGAGTTCAAAAAATTTATTGATTATTCAACTATTCAGTTCTGAATCTATGTAATTTTAATCAGGAAATGACTTCAAGTATTAGAATGTAGAAGAGAGAGTACTATTGGGATGTCCAATATTAGTAGGGGTTTGAAGTACAGCTGCACGTTTCTGCAGGATTTTATTCTCCATTGTGTCTTTGTTTCTATTACTTCTAAAATTTTAATAGGCAGATTCTAAATCATTGAGTCTTGATTTGGGCCTGAGATTCTGCATTTTTAACAGACTCTCATGCTATTCTAAAGCAACAGCAGAAACTTGAAGTTTGTTACACAGTGGTTCTCGAACCAGCAAATATAACATGAACCAGTTATTTTTGCAATAACTGGAAACCTTTTAAAAATACCTGTTAGAATCTGCGGTGGGTCTCAGGCTTTGGTATTTTTTGTAAAGCTCCTGAAGAGATGCTAATTGAGTGTAAGGGTTGGAAATCACCAGTATTGGAATTTATATCATTCTTCAAAACCCAAGTCAGTCTCCACCTCCACTAGCTTTTCCTTGATAAGTCTCCCCTGTTAATTCTACTCTTCACTTTTCTCTCATTATCCTGATGATTTGAAACACTTTCTAAGGACTTCCTCAGTGGTCCAGTGGTTAAGACTCTGCACTTCCACTGCAGGGGGTACAGGTTCGATCCCTGGTTGGGGAACTAAAATACTACATGCCACGTGGTGTGGCCAAAAAAACAATTAAGTTAAAAAAAAAAGAAACATTTTCTGGTCAAAGTGACTTATTATTAAGACTTATATATCCTACCCTCTAAATGGAAGTCTCCTGGATCTACTTTTTAATTTCCCCAGGGCATTTAGATCATTACCCCCATCTTCCATGCACTGATCTCTGGACTTTGACCTTTTTGTAATTAAAGGTATTAACAGACACACCTTGATATCTGTAACATAATCCCCTTCATTTTTGTTTGCTTATTTTAGCAATAATCATATAGTATTTGCTTTAAAAAAATTGAGGAAGAAGTACATGTTACCTTTTGTAGGCTGAGAATTGAACCAGTTCAGGACAGCCATTGGAGTTTCTAAATTTGGTCTTTAACACTATTTTAAGGAAAGCTAGATATTCTTATGCCAATATTTAGGCCTAACAGGCCTACATCTAACTGTATCAGGGACAACATAATCTTATGTTAGGGCTCATTTCTCCTTTTGTAGTTATTGCAAAAATAGCCCACCAGCATAGTCAATTCATCTATATTTTTGCAGCAATATCATAGATAACATGATGGAACCTCATTTTCATTTAATATTATAAATATTTTTGGCTTGCTACATTGTTATTTCATTCTTTTTTTACCTTCACTTTTCCACAAAAAACATTTTTCTGTGCTTACGCTATCCCATATAACACACACACACAGCATTAAAATTATTATGAGTTTATTAAAGTGCCCTTAAGTTTCAAATCCTTATGGTCAGTTGTATCAGTAAGCTCAGGCTGCCATAATAAAATATCATAGTCTGGGTAGTTTAAACAACAGAACTATATTTTGTCTCAGTTCTGGATGCTGAAAGTCTAAGATCAGAATGCCAGCACAGTAGAGTTCTTGTGAGAGCTCTCTTCCTGGCTTGCAGATGGCCACCTTCTTGCTGTGTCATGACACAGCAGAGAGAGAGAATTTTTCTCTCTTCCTTTTCCTGTAAGGTCACCAATCCCACAGGATTACCTGCTTACTCTTATGACCTCATTTAACCTTAAATACCTCCTAAAATACCCGTCTGCAAATGCAGGCACTTTGGTGGTTAGGATTTCAACATACGAAGTGGGGGTAGGGCACAATTCAGTCCATAGCAGTTGTCCAGTGGGCTACATGGAACTGAGCCTCCATAAACCCATCTTACCTATGTGATAACTATACAGATTTGCATAGATTTTACATGTTATAAATGTCAGTAACCTTGTATCAATCCCACAATAGCACCATTGAGCCCTTGACAATTTCAGAAATCAGTAGTAAGGGCAGAATTCTGAGGGAACCAAACAATGAACCTTGGTTCCTGCTTTACAATATCAAAAAGTCTACTGCGTTTCTTTATGTAGACCAAGTTTGGTAAACATTATCAATATATCATTTAAAAGTTTGAGCTTGTGAAATTTAGTACTAAATCTCCAATTTCATTTATTGGCCTGAAATTGAATTAATCTTTTAAAATTCTTGAAATATGTGTATATATAAATTATTAACTAAAATTAGGAATGACTTTATATTTGAATTTTGTACAAAGAGAAAAAAATAACTATGCCTAATACAGACTTTGATCCGTGACTGCAGATAAAGAGAATAATTTCAAGGTAGAATTTGAAATTCACCATTTCCTCTTTGCAAATTATGACCTAAATCAAATTGTTTAAACATAACTTTTAAGGAAATTGACTTTAGAAAAGTGAGTTTTACTTTATGTTACATTGCTATCCCCTTATGCACTTAGATATCTAATGTAGGAGGAGTAATAACACCAGGAGGAAGAAAAAAATAACTTTCTAGTACCTTTTTATACCTAGTTTTCATGAAATGTATCACATATTGTTACATACAGGGAGGCTTAATAAATATGTATTGAAAAAAATTGTCTCAATTAAGGATACATTAATTATATAAAGTGTCCACTATACTTGAATGCCTTTAGGAAAGAGAATAATGTGTAAAATATAATTTCTTCTCTTAAGAAAATTAGAAAAACAAGACTATTACAGGAGAAAAAATAACAAACAATATCACAATATATAATCAACAAAGTGCAGTATGGATTTTAATTCGTGGAAAGCTTAATGGGAAATTAGTAGCTTTAGATTACTATCAAACGACAGGGAGAATGTGTATAGAAGAGTATAAAGAGATATAGGGGAAATAGAAAGATTAAAGCAGCCAGAATTAAATAGTTAAGAAATCAGGTTGAAGAGAGTGATCACACTGGTATATAGTGAGACTAGATAAAATAAATAGGATCTAACGTGATACTTTTTGGTTGTTATGTTTTTGCTTCTCAATCAATATTCTGCATTGATATTTTGTATAAGTTCTAAGGTTGGCTTGTCTGACCCTTATTGAAATTCCTGTGTCATAGACACATTTTGGCAGTTCTGACCAGCTTATCACAAATCTTTTCTCTGAATTTTTGGTCCTCTTGCTTAGGGTTGCCTGCTCTCTCAGTTCACAAACTAGATTTCTACTATTTCTTCACCTCTGTCCATTTACTTGGACCAGGAGTGGACACAGGATCCAGATTTGCTACTAAAATTAGAAATTGGGATTCAAAGATAACTAATTATCTATGTTGGTTAATATGAAAAACAGTTAAAATTCAGAAGTTTTGAGATAGTTATATAATGTGGAAAGAGAAGTCTTACAAAATTAAATGCTTTGCAGTCCATATTATCCTCCCCTCATCCCTCCCTTCTTTCCTTGCTTCTTTCCTTCCTTGTTTATTTCCTTCCTTTCTTCCTTTCTTCCTTCCTTCTTTCCACTTCATTAGCTAATTTAGATAGTTTCTGTAACATGCATCTAGAAGTAAATCATGGATGAGACTGCTGATGTTATGGTATAATAAATTTTAGTAGTACTGTGTTTCCTTTGATTATCCCACTATCAGCCCAAATCAAATATAATGTAATACTAGCAATCATATAATATACTAACTCAGTCAAATACCAGAAATGTAAGGAGAACTAGGGAAAGTTATGTATCCTAAAAAATATAGAAAATCAATTTGATTGGGAATATCATCCTAGTCACACACTGTGATTCCTTGTAGTATCTACAACAATATGGGCTGCTGAGCAAAAATTATATATGTTTAATAGAGAAAATTACTATGACTGTCCAAGCTTTCCAAAGCCTAAATAAGTTTATAAAAGAAGCAACAATCCTCTGAGACTTAAAGAATTGTCCTCATTTAGGAAATTAATTTTAATGTTTTATTAAGCCCAGCTGTTTGATGATGGTTGAGACACTGAATAAAATTTAAAACTTCTGCATGTTATTTGAAGAAAAGAATTGACCCTGTAAGTGAGTGTTACATTATTTTGGAAGAGAGTATGGTTAAGGATATTTTTCCTGCTTTTTAAAGTATTGTTATAGAATGTTAGGAGTGCAGAGGAGATCTGTAAGTTTGAACAGGGACAAAACCATTGGGAATAGAGAAGTGAGAGAAAATATTCTCTTAGGCAAGCATCAGTGCAGGATGGCTTTAATGACCTCTTCCAGAATGTAACTGGCGGGCTTCCCTTCCCTCGTGGCACAGTGGTTGAGAGTCCGCCTGCCAATGCAGGGGACGAGGGTTCGTGCCCCAGTCCGGGAAGATTCCCCATGCCGCGGAGCGGCTGGACCCGTGAGCCATGGCCGCTGAGCCTGCGCATCCAGAGCCTGTGCTCGGCAACAGAAGAGGCCACAACAGTGAGAGGCCTGCGTACCGCAAAAAACAAAAATAAAAACAAAAAACAGAATGTAACTGGCTTTGTCAATATCTCTACAGAGTTTACATAGGCTCCAGAAGTATTAGTAGTAGAATTACTATAGGGAGGAGGAAAAATGAAGAAATAGTAGATGCCCTCTAAAAGCAGAGGGGACTGTGTACATGAGTACACATGAGATGCTCCAGGGCACTCTGAGAAATAATTGTGTGTGTAAGGAGGGGAGGAGGTGGTGAGGGAAGTGACATAGAAAGAAAAAAGAATAGCAGTGCTATGTGAGCAAAATATAAAATTATTCAGACTCCATTTTTAACCTCAGGTGGGTATGACTTTGGAAGCCAGCCTACTTTTAAAGCAAAAGCTATTCTAGGTTAGACATTTTCACATTGTTAATGTTCAAAATATATATCCTTTTTAAAAAATAAAAAGTGTGAATAGCCTCAAACAATTAATTGGCTTTATAAATTAAACATGGTGATATTAAAAATGTAGATGGGGGAAATATACTATACCATCTTTTCTATTTAACATCAAACAAATCCTTTTGTCTTAGTCTTTCAGGAAGGATTCATTTATATATTTCTAAAACTTTGAAATCTGCATAGAATCCAAGTTCCACACTAATATACATATAAAATGTATGCTATTTTTTATGAACCACAGGGTCAGAAATGTCCTCCATCTAGCTTCTTTGAAGTTTTGAAGCAAATTATTTTTTCTGATATAGATTAAAGTAGTCATTTTATGAAATAAAATAGTTATAGAAACATTGAATTTTCAAAGATATATTCTCTTTAAATAGACTTCTCCATTTATGACTCTTTTGGAATATATTGCTAAATAACATGATTGTTTTTGGTGCAGTGAAAATATCCCCTTTCATTTCACACTGGAGTGCATTTCCTCAATAAGTTTTACTAAGAGCATTGTGTTTTCCATTCCTTTGACTATATTTCAAAAGAAAGATTAAGATAGAAATTGATATTGTGTGTATATTTGTATATTTTAGGTTTATTATTGTTTCCAACATTAATATATTTTAAGTAAAAATTGATCATCCAGAGACTATTGACAAGAAGACTTCTTTGTGGGAACTGCCTATGTGACTGAGGCAGAAGCACAGGTAAAATTGCTGAATTTTATCTCAGCTATAGAGAAAACACATACAAAGGAGTTTGATAATCTTGTTTCCACTTACATTTTCCATTGATGATGTAGCAAATACTATGGGTTGCTAAGTTAATTTTTTTTTTTACTTTCTATATTGATCCATTGGAACATCAACTTCTGACAAAGATGGAGTATAACTGGCTCAATTTGAATACCTGCCTTTAACCACTACTGAACCAGAAAAAATATACGAAACAGCAGTTTTCAGACATTGGTCAGGTAGCACTGGAGAGGTAACCTGAAAAGAAAAGGAACAAACAAAATAGCCCAGAATTATCCCAGCTATTATTACTACATTGTATGGAGGGGGCACCCATATTCAGACTTGTATTGGGGAAACATAATTGAAAATTTGGGAAGCCAGCTAGAAAGTTCAGGCAGAGTGCAGGAGAGGAGAGAGCTGCATGTAGAGAAGAGAGTTTTGCAGAGAAGTCTAAAGAAATGCTTCCCTTCAAGTCTGGAGCTGAGTACAGATCAGCTCAAGTACATTATGCATGCATATGAAAAAAGTACTCAAGATTGGAGAAAGACCAATAAAAAAACAAACAAGCAAAGCAAAAGCCCAAAAAATTCTCAGACCTCAAAAAGACCTACAAATAGTTTGTATTCCTACCTGCCAAAATGCAAAAACCTTAAAATAGACTGAAGAGTGTATAGAATATTCAGTAAGTTTTTGCTTGAGAAGTGTCAAGAAATCGGTCCTAGACTATCAGCTGCTCTGCTTCTTCTGAAAATAAGATTAAATGTGAGACTTAAAAATATCAAACCATTTTCAGTGACTTAACTGTGTCTCAAAACAAAGCTCAGAGATATTTATAGAAATATACAAATATCTAGCACAAAACAGGATAAAATTTACAATACCTGTCATCCAATAAAAAAGTTGCTAGGCATACAAAATGCAGGAAAATATGACTCATGATGAAGAGAGAAATTAAAAATAAAAAAAGACCCAAACTGAATATCTAGAAATGAAAAAAAGTCTGAGATGAAAAGTACCCTGCATAGAATTAACAATAGAGTAGACGTTGCTGAATACAGATTAGCAAGTTTGTAGTGATAACAATAATTCAAAATAAAACATATAGAAAAAAATAATAAATAAATTGTGTATCAGTGAACTATGGAACATCTTCAAGTGGCTTCATATACATGTAATTGGAGATGCCAAAGGAGAGAAGGGGTGGGGAGAGGAGTCTTTGGGAAATAATGGCCCAAATTTTTCCACTTTGATGAAAAATATTAACTCAAAAATCCAAGACATTCAACAAACCAAACTTCAAACACAAGAAGCATGAAAAAACTACACTAAGGAATATCAAATCAAATTACTCAAAACCCATGATAAATAGACAATCTTAAAAGTAGCCCAAAAAGACACATTACATCTAGAGGAACAAAAATAATGACAGCAGACTGTTGTCATAGACAAATATAAGTCAGAAGACAGTGGAACAACATCTTTAGAATATTAGAAAGATAAAAGTGTCAACTTAGAATTTTATACCTATCAAAAATATCTTTCAAAAGTAAAGGTAAAATAAATACTCTCTCTGAAATACAACACCTGGAAGAATTGATCACTTCACTCCAGAAAGAGAATACCCAATGGAAATCTGGATCTACACAGATAATTAAGAAGAGTAGAAATGGTAACTATGTGGGTAAACAAAACAAAATAAAAATGTCTTATTATTTTTAACATATCTATTAAAGATAATTGATGTTTTTAACAAAATTAACAAACTTTCTGAGTGTTCTGCATGCTCCATATATTGACTGGGATGGAAGGCAAATGAGTGTCAAATATTTCTCAAGTTTCATTGAATTGTAAACTAAGATCTGTACAATATTTTTGTCTAAATTAAATTTAAAAAATGATTGATAAACAAACTATTAGGGATATTGAAGTTATATTTTATACTTTTTCATATACTTACAGCTTAATTGTATTACTTTTGTGTTGATAATTATTTGAATCTCTCTCCAATTTTGTTTCATAAAATGTTCTTTAGTGGGTGAAAATCATTCATTCCAGCTACTATAATAACATGTTAAGTTTAAGGTGGAGAATCAGTCAACAAGTAAAGAAGTGCATGTAGACAATATAGACTGCCAAAATATGTCAGTGGTGTCTTTTTTTAAAGATGCCTATTTAGATTGGTCTAACTGGCGGTTTCATCATTACTCCCAATTTATCTGTTTTACCCTTAAGATAGAAACCAGGATTATCTGGTGTCTAAGTTAATGTATTTATTGTCTTGTCTCTAAATTATACACGTTATGTACAGTAAAAGCCAAGGAAGAAAACCTCAAAATGTACTAGTAAAGATTTACATAATATGAATGAAAGAATTTATCCTAGATTAAATTTTGCATGGGACTATGGCATGTAGTTATAGAAGATCCTTCCATGAGGATTTTTTTTAAGAGCATTTTAAAGAAATTTAGTGCCTTCTCTCCTGAAAACTGCAGACTCCTCAGAACTCTACCGTCTGTGTAGGCATATAACATATTTTTAGCGCTGTGCAATTATTTCAACCAATCCAAATAGAATTACTCAAATCCCATTATTTAAATGAATTTTTCATAATAGGAGGAATCATTGCTGGGATTTGATTCTAAGTATCTTAACCATAAGGGTCAATTATTTTTATGGAAATTACTGTATATCCCACCAATGTCCTTGATCTTGATGATTTTTATTCCTAGATTGGTAAAGACATGGAATGGAGATTGTAATTTCTTTTAAACATATACTAAATTACAACTCTTTTTCAAAAATGTAACATGATATATAGGTGTTATGTTTATCCTGACCTCAAATTCTCAGAGACACAGAGTTTTATTATTATAAACTGTCAGTTGAGTTATTCCATAACTGTCAGATACACTGCTATTAGGGAATCTAGGCAACCATGTTCCTTTTGCCATATTCAGCATATTGGCATTTTCTTTTAAATCAGGGTGACAAGCCAAGTATAGATTTGGCAGTTAGCTAAGGGGTTTAATTAGTGGCAGCTGGATATACTGAACTTCCACTACTCAGACTGGAAAAGCGACTGCATTTCCACCCTCTTTTTGAGAATAATGCTAGCCTTCACCTTGAGATCTTCTCCTTATCTCCAAATTACTCTTCCTTACTATTGCAGACCATGAGCCTATTTAAACACCTGAATCAAGGAATGGAATCGTGCTAATGTGGATTATTGCTACCAAATATATTTTTGCTCTACTCCTAAGACATTTTTTTTTCCATGTGGCATCTGCTTTTTCTAGCCTTTATTTTAGACCAGTGGTTTTAGATCACTGGACCAACTGCATCAGTATCACCTGAGAACTTGTTAGAAATGAAAATCTTAAGTCCAGTCACGTATCTAATAAATTAAAAAATCTGGTGGTGGGGAACAAAAATCTGTGTTTTAAAAAGTTTGATAATCACTCCTCTGCATATAGCATTGCTTTATCCTTTCATCGGAATCTACTTCTTCAACACCCTCCTTTAACCTCAAGAAATACCTTTTTCTTTCCTAAGCTTTAAAAGTACTATTATTTAAATATGTAACCTCAGGAAATGGATGAAGTTTTGCCTGATTTTCTTGGTTTCAAATCCAAAATCCTCAGGGTCGAGTCTTAAATGGCAAAATTTGGGTCATGCTCCTATCCCTAAAGTATTCAACTGTGGTCAAAGAATAGTGTTTTACATTATATTACACCTTTTTCCACTACAGTCATGTGGATTATGAGGGAGATGGGAAAAATATCAATTCCTAGAAGAAAGAGCTAGGCACACAATCCCAGAGTGTCCAATTCAACATTCATCCAAGTTTGGAATCCCTACACTCCTTGAAGGACTTTCACTTTCAACTGGATCTTAAGTGCTTTGTAAACAACTTTCCATTGTACATTAACATTTCTCTAATATATACTTTGATACCTAAAGGGCCGAATCAGCAGTAGTTTCCAGAGGTTTTTACACTGTTTGCTGATCTTAATTTGATCATGGGAAATTTACTTTCCTATACTTAAGGTCAAAACTATTCCCAGTGAATGGAAAATTATCTCTCCACCAAGGGTAATATACCATCATTAAGATCTGCAAAGAATGACATCGTTCTATTTCTTGTAGCCACCTTTTTCCAGAAACATGGGAGAAATTTGCCTTTGACCAAGTTAGAGGATATTTGAGTGGGATGTATCACAGACTCATTTCACTGCAATGTGTCCATCCCAGTTAATATCCTAGATCTACAATATTTCCTTATATCTAGGATACAACTCAAGGTTGTTGTATTCATTGTTTCATTCAAGTTATTGAATGAAACACCAAAGATGTGGAAGTCATTGGAAATCATCTTGTATCTTGATTAATGCTGAGATGTTTTCCTGATTCAATTATTCATTGGCTGAGTCCAAACATGCTGAAATTTGTGGTTCTGACACATCTCTTTGCTTATTATGAGAAACAAGATTGCTCACACACCTTACTATTGAACACAAATTTCTTATTCTGCTGCCTTCTTCAGTTTTACTTTACTATCCTAGGAGACTCTTGACCAGAAACTTAGAGCTGCAAACATCTTTACTTCTCTCCTTCCAGGAATTTCCTAAAATACTCATCAAATATTCTAAAGAAAATATCTAACTACAGTTTATGACAAAGACACTTTGAATCTATTGTCTCAAAATTCTTGTCTTACTCTATTCACCAATACTGTACTATTGTATCACATTTTCTCCATTCCTAACTAAGGTCTTGCACTGAAAGAACTACCTTAAAATGATATTAAAATCTCAGTAAATATTCTGACTTTGCCCTCCCTTTCTGAGACTATGCTAAGACCATAGCAAAATGATATTCTTTCCTACAATAGTAAGCAGTAAACTCAAATTTGTCTTATCAACAGGTAATTTTGTGAAGTTTCAGAGAGTCAGCATTTGAAAATCTATATAATGTAACAGAATTGCACATTTATTCAGTCCAATCTTATGTACAGAGTAAATACAGTGCCCATAACTAGTTTGTTCCTAATTATGAGACTCTATCTGCTGACTAACATGGCCTCACCTTAGTTCTACTTGAGGTTATAAAACCACTAAGTCTCTGTCATGGTATCCATTTAGATCCCCACTAGAAATTTGGAAATGGGTTCCCTCCCACCTGGCCCCAGCACTCAAATCAACTAACTTCCAAATGGATTCTTCCTAGGGAAAAAATGTAGCACATTTTAAAAATGTAGCTTCTGTTCTTCCTGATGTAACTCCCCCTGTCAGTGTTCCATTATCCTAGAGTTCCCAATGAATGTATTTTTGAGAAACAATTGAAGAATGGGACACAGTTATCACATATAACTAACTGAACTTCCATCTCATATCTGAATCAGGGCTTTCTGATAGACATCTAATTGAAAAATGTAAGTTAGATTTTAGTACTGCATTGTGATTCCTGTTTCTCTCCCATGGTCTAAATCATGGGATTTGCTTGGGCCTGAGGGAACAATCTGCACAAAATGCTTCTCTCCTCACTAATATAGGCCCAGAGAGACTGAAGTCAGATGAAACATCAGAGCACCAATGACCTTCTCCAGGCCCTAGTCATCAGCCATGGTTCAGATCCAGCCCAAGTCCATGGTGGCCTATGTTTTGCAACCTTCTATTAATGTTCTCTGCAGGATTTACTTTGCTTTATCTAACTGTAAATGAGCATCACCTATGGGCCAGTACTAAAACAAGAGATTGAAATGAAATTAAAAGCTCCTAAAATATGTACTTGTTAATATCACTCAGAAGAGTCTAAGTTATGCTGTAGTCACACGTGACCTCAAACTCAGAGGCTTATAATAGCACATGATTTTTGCCCATATTACATGAGCAACATGGGTCAACTCTGCCTGTACTCCACACACAGTCCTATGCAAAGTCCAGGCTGATTGAAGTAACCTCCTCCTACTGCCTTGCCCATCTCATGACCCAAAGAAAATAATCATTATTACCCATGCACTAGCTCTAAAATCTTTTCCTTGAAGATAACACACTTTACTTGGACTCACATTTCATTATTCGGAGCAAATCTTATGGCCACACCTTTAGCCAATGGAACAAAGAATGATAATAATCTCCTAAGAAGATGTAGCCAATATTTGTGAAAAACAGAGACACATGTGTGCACACACATAAAATCTATTACTCTTACCCCCAACCCTAACATCATTAACTATCAGTTCAGCTCCAGCCCTGTCCAGGAACAATGGAGAGAGTTCACTTTGGGATCACCCCATCAACACTTGACAGTGTAACCACAATATGGTTGACCATTTTTCAGTCTAGTAAGGATTTTTAATCTAATAAGTTTCTTCACATTTTGTTGTTCCAATAATACTTAAAATAATTCTGGACATAAGATACATGCTCTATAAATGCTCCTTCAGCATTTAATTAAATATTTTAAATGTTTTCCTGAAAAAATTAAGTGCCATAACATAAATCTCTTAAACACCTGTAAGTGCTTGACCTGGATATAAGTCCACTGTGTCTTCAAATTAAATAGAATGGGTACAACATGGATAATATAAAGCAGATGTCTGTTTCATGAATGCCTTCTATTGAAACAACTGCGAAGCCACAGACAGGTTAATCATGACCATCAAGACCAGAGTAACTAAATGAATGGCAATGATTTTGAACTGGAGGATATGAAGAGACATATAAATAACAATAACATCATAAAACTTATGTATATTTAGAGACAGAAACAGCAAGATTCAAAATATAAGTTCTCTCAACTGAAAATGCTAATGAGATAGCAAGAACACCCTCTCCCAAAACACAGGCACACACATACACACACACACATACAGGCACATACCCACATGGTATGAAAATTCTTTAATAAGGAATTTTTGATTATATAGTGTGGTGCAGAATCTGGTATCCTGATAAAATGGATAAAATGTTTTAAAGAAAGTTACAATATAAATCAATTTCCGAGAATCGTAATTCAATAAAATTTTCTGAACATTAAAGCTCTGTTGAATATACTTTTTGTTTTCTCTATTTCAGAAAGCAATTTAAAACATTACAGGGCATTAGAAATGTTTCTTATATTTGTAGCCCATTAAATTTTATAATGTACTCTCATTTCCATTGTCTTTTGATTCTCATGCAAACCTTATGAAAGGGAAAACATTATTATGCCCCATTAGTATAGCTCATAGCATATAATAGGCAATTGTTGAAAGGTACTTTTTGTTGGAATAAGTGAATGGATTCCAGTGTCAGTTATAAGAAAGGTGAACTTAAAAGAGTTAACTGTTTCACTCAAGGTGACAGATCCTGAAGCCAGGACTTTAGCTCTATGTTAAACCTTTCTCTTCACCATGAATATGATCTCCCTTTAAAAGTCAGGTCACTTTGCTCAAACTGTATTTGGAAATTGAAAGGTGCAAATAATTCATTAAAGTGTAAATTGGCCCTATAATTGTAAATATTTATTTTATATAAAACCAAAATTTTAATAGAATAAGTTATTTGCCTTAAAACATAATATAGATAAATCCATTTATGCACATATTTTAAATATATTTATTTGAAGATTTGCAGAACCTTGGGTCCAGTGCTGCTGGTGATCTAAAGCAGTGGGAACCATAGCCTCTGGCTCCCACTTTTTGCTTCATAGATTGCTTGGCAGTATAGTGAAGCAAAGGACCCTTTCTCAGAACAATATTTTTAAATGAAATAAAGTATGTAAGATTACAAAGGAAAGCCATTTTATTTAACAATACTTCTATCCATGTTGAGAATTATCACATGGATAGTTAAATGATAATGGTGGTTATTATTATTGATCATTATCCATGATCTTTTAATGCTGTATGTCCTATTAGAACAAGAAGGGAGCTACAAATCTTTGTACAGTACACATGTATTTGTTCAAAGACAGAACAAAAGTGAAAATGTACATTTCACTCCATAAAATACTAACAGTAACACATAGCTAAAATTGAACACTATGGTTTTAAAAGTCATGATAGGGCAAGAATTATGTATCTTATTCCAAACACTTCTGGGTGAACCTGAGTTAACCATTTAATATACTATCCATACCTCTCAAAGGGAGAAAATAACATACATCTAATATTATTTCATGGATTATTTATTTATTTATTTTTCTGCGGTACGCGGGCCTCTCAGTGTTGTGGCCTCTCGCGTTGCAGAGCACAGGCTCCGGACGCACAGGCTCCTGATGTGCAGGCTCCGCGGCCATGGCTCACAGGCCTAGACGCTTTGCGGCATGTGGGATCTTCCCGGACCGAGGCACTAACCCGTGTCCCCTTCATCGGCAGGCGGACTGTCAACCACTGCGCCACCTATTATAAAGGTAAGACACACTAGCACATTATAAGAAAATTTTAACTGTATAAAACACCTAAAATGCAAGGTAGGATTTCATGGAATAAACAATAAATTAAAGTATGAAATTAGAAAGAAAACACAAGACCACAATACTTGAAGTAATTGACAGGACATAAATACTAGAATGGTTCAATAAAACAGTGAAGAAATATCATAAAACAGCAAATTCATGTTTAATTGTCCAGTGCATCATGTAGACCACTAGGATAGTTGGAGACTGTAGTTTAAGAAATCACTATGGTCTAAAATGGTAAAGAAAAGCTAACTTATAGAGGAAGTATTTGGAAGGAAGGAAGAATGAAAAGATGGAAGGAAGGAAGGAAGGAAGGGAGAGAGGGAGGGAGGGAAGGAAAGACATTTTAAAATATCTTAGTCACGGGATTATTAAGAAAATTAGGAACAACAAATCTAAAATTTTTGACATATACTCAATATTCAATACGTGAGAGCTATTATTACAACTTTACCTCAGGCAAACTGCAAGAGAGCACCTTTAGATTGCAACACCCATCATGAAAAATATATGTCCAAGTGTCTTTTACAGTGAAAGACCTAATAACAGAGTTCTTAACTAGCAATCATTTTGATGCAAGTGTTTGATTTCTTTTCCAATCCGCTAAAGCCACAAAGGTAACTTATTTGAAGAAATTAACAGTGTCTGATAAGACTTAAGGCCCCACAAGAGACTGCAAACATAAAAGAAGCATCTGCAAAAGTCACAGGATCCAAGTCTCCTTGACATAAAGCACCCACATCATAACTAGAAAATAATTACAAATTTGACAGAGGAGACATGTATATGCCATCCAATTTGTAGAATATTTTAGTTGGCATTCATTGAGAATACGACCTATATCCATCATGAAACTAGTTTATTCCTAGCTTGAGAAACAAAAACTACTACTTTTTTCTCCTAATTTTAGTCAAAACCTCACTGCAAATCATACAAGTCAGATAAAATATGGACACCAAACCAGAGGATTGTATATGCATATCCATATGCATGCATATATGTGCATACGTGTGCTTGTATATTTACATAGATTTATTATGTAAAAGTTTTGTGATACATATAGAAAAAATATAATTCTCACACACATAAACACACATACACACATGCAGACACACCTCACCTTAAAGAATTCTATCCTAAATCTCTCATTTATTAGCACACATAGATAGTCAGTGCTATCTCAGTTGTGCTCTTACCAATGTATATCTGCCTCTTTTTACATTTTTCAAACTTTAAGGAGATGATACACAATGCTCCACAAATTGCTTTTCAAAATTATTCTATCATGTACATCTTTTTGAGAACCATATACCTGAAAATTATTCCTTTCAAAGTTTGCCTAGTTTCACAATATAATTGTACTATACATTATTTTAGCATATTCATACTTATGAACATTTAGATTTTCTTCAGTTTCTTTGCTACTGGATTTTAAGTAAAAATTAACTCACACATACACACTATCAATATGACTGGAGGAAAAAAATCATTTATTTATTTATTTATTATTTATTCATTCCAATCTTAAAGAATTGTTATAAACACTTTATTCCACTTCTTGTTCATTTATATTCCTTCTTCTGGGGATAACCTATTCATGTTCACAGGTATCATAGAATTCTCAAGTGACACTGGAAAAGTTAGCACATGGGAGCTGTTTGTCAAGATGTATAAAAACAAAACAACATCAGAATGGGCTCTCAAAATTGAAGGGTAGACTCGTTATCAGCCAGTTAATCCTACCACACACGACTGTAAAAGAATTTGTAGAAATGGTCAGACTTTAATTTGAGTTGGCCCTCACACCAGCTTCTGTTTTCCCTTATCCTCATTAAATTGGCTAAGTTTAGACACTTATTTTATTTCTACTTAATGAAATGAGAAGAAAAAGCAGAATTAGTTAAATGGTCATATAACTGAATCAACAGCTTATAGACTATCACTGTTTTGCTTTGCTTTGGTTTTGTTGTTGTTTGGTTCTATAGAAAATCTGTCAACTATGCCAGTGTGATACTGAGGAGATGACATTCCGAAAACACTGGTAAAGAAAACAAAAATAATGACACAAAATAATAAACCTATGAGACAAAGCCTTCTTCCTCACTTTTTGTACTTCTAATTTTTTGGTTAAGAATGAAAAAAAGGCTACTACCATGGGTCATAGAAAAAAATGCCTAAACAGTAAACAACATTCTATCATGTAGGCATTGTGTTTCTTAACAATTTTTTCTTGATCAATGAAACAAATTAGTCATTTTGACTGTCCAAATTCATTCACTTGTGAGGAAAAACAAAGCGGCTCAAGAGTAAACCTTTTGTCCACACTCCACATTATGAAGGACCCAATGACACATGAGGTATAATAACAGGCCAGGGGAGGTTTGTTAACTCTAACCCGTCACTACATTTTCTGTGGGAACCTAGCCAGAATATCTGAAAGGAAAGCATGCCTGATGTTAATTGTCTCCCTTATCCTTATTTTCATTCTGTTTGACTTATATTAATTATAGACCTTCCTCTTATACTCTGCACATATGTACTCTACCCTCTGATTTTTCCTTATGTCAACTGCTTGGCTGGGTGCCATCTGTTAACTGTTGTCATTGTCTCCAGGTATCAGGCCTAAATGTCCTTCCATTATGTGCTGCTGAGTCCTTTCCAGCCATCTTACAGCGGTACTGTTTTGTTTATGGGCCTCTGTGGTCGGATCACATGCTTACCAAGCCTCAAACTTCTCTATCAACGGCCTATTTTGCCTGCCAAAAGGGTCACCCAATTTAAGGTTCCACAATGTTCTACTTTGATTAAAAGTAAAAAGGTCTTGAAAGTTTCTGTTTAAATATATTCAATTTAATTACATAGTCACTGATTTATTGATGATCATGTAAATGTCATTATTACTCATGTAATTCCTTAAAGGATGAGACCATATGCTCATTGCAATGTGATTTTCTCTCAATTTCATTAAGATTTGATAAACAACCTTGATATAAATTAAGTCACTGTTCACATATTTTTGTCCTTCTTTGGGAATATTCTCTGTTTAAGAACCATAGATTTACTATAGGCAATATGATAGTAATTTTTTTAATAAATGTGATCCAGTGTCTTGAACAGCACTGGAATTGATGATAAATGGCTTCTGCTAGCACAAATATGAAGGCAGTAATATTGGGAAAGTGACTGCTTTGGTTTTCTGACTTACCCTTTGACTGATGTTGGCACACTCTAGACCTTTTCCTCTCTAACTTTACTTTTTAAGGGCATGAAAAAAATTACTTGGTTTATTTCAGAAACTGTCATATATTTAGTTTAACTCTTTGTTTTTTATACTTCTACTTTAATCTCAAATGCTTATCTTCTCTGCTTTGGAGATTATATTATAAATATTCTTAATGTCTTGCTGAAACACTTGGTCACTTTTATTGATCCTGAATTTACCTTCCACCTTCTGCCTGGAATCATATCACTCTTACCTGGGTTTTACTGCTTTCTACCCTAGATAGATTCTTCCTGTCTATCCCTTACAACTGACAGTTTGCCTGGAAAATATGACATTTTAGTTTCAGGGTCATTCATAGATGGTGCATCTTAAACCTCTCACCATAGTGTTTTCCCTTATAAACTGGGAAAATGCCCTGACCCACCCCCATAGGCAGGTATAACTGCAGGTGTCACATCCCAGCTAAGGCAGAGTTCCCTGGGTCTCTAAAATAATTAATCACAGGAGCACATAGAGTTAAAAGTTCCAAGGACCTGGAGGATATTTCAGAAGAGATGCTGGAGGATAAGAAACCATATGGTATATATAGGTCGGGATATCCAGGTTGATGATAGTCAAAGTTCATCTAAGCAGGTTCAGTAATTAGTATGCAATTGATAGTATAAGGTGATGAGTAAGAGCATGGTCTCTATAGCCAGCTTGCCTGGGATGAAATTTCAGCTGGATCTAATCATGTGACATCAGATAAATTACTAAGATTCTTAATATCTAGATAACCATTTCTCTATAGGAGGAATAGTAATAATAGTACTTACCCCATGATATTTTTGTGAGATTTAACATGCAATGTTAACATACAATTTAACATACTATGTTAACAAACATGATTTAACATACAATGCACTTAAACAATGTTTAAAATATAATGAGTGCTATGTAAGTTTAGATATTATTATCAAAATTCTATGGGCCACTTTATAAATCTAAATTTGACTATGTAGTGCCCTGCAAGCCTTGGGATGTTTATTCTTTAGAAGCAAGACAGACCACCTGCAACAGAACCTCTTGTGAGCAATGGTTAAAAATTCAGATCTCTGAACCCACTAGGTGACTGTTTTTACCTAAAAGTCAAACAGGGTGAAGATGGTCTTTTGTAGGACCATGTTGTATAACTTACGGTATTTATTTGAATCTAATAGGAATTGAAGATGACAAAGCTTGCATCCGAGGTGCTTTTGCACAGGGTTCTTCCTCTCTAATACTGATGTTTAACTGGATATAACTTGTACAGTGGGGATCATGAACACAGAACATTTTCTCTGCCCCTCTTGTTCTTGTATTCAAGCTGAGAGAGTCTTCCCCTGAGGGGAACCTGACAGAAACCTGACAGAAACTAAACTCATCATATTCCTGATGAAAACGGTTCAGCTCATGAGATGATACAAGTCTCTCTAGTTATGGCCCAAGGACAGCCCCTATCTCCAAATCTCTGGAAACCCCTATCACTCAGATTTTGAATGATGAAATAAGAGATTAAAGAAAAACATATAGACATGTTTATTAAAACATTTTCTCTATAGTCTGAGGAGGTGAAGAGAAAAGTTGACGTTTGGAAAAGAATGGTTTGCTTTTTATCACTTGATAGAAGAGAGTTAACAAAATACAAAACTTTAAATATTCTTGAGATCTTATTTTTCAATAATCTGTCTTATAAGTATGCCTAGTTGAGACAAAGTATATTTCATTAAAAAAAAAAGTTTGAATAAAGGCAGGTAAAGGATCATCTGGCAGCCTGAACTTTCAAAAGCTGTCTTAACATCATAGAATATATTTTCCCAGCAACAAATACTCAGCTTCACATGGAATCAATATTGCTGGAAAGTGTTATTTCCTCTAACCTATTAAAGGTGTACTAGAATATGCATTTCATTATATTAAAACATCCTGAGGTGACTTCAGGCCAGAATTCAAGATGAGCAATAGTTATGAGCAGAAAAGAGAGAGACAAGGAAGGGGAGAATGAATACATTGGCTTGAGAGCTGAACCATTGTTCCTTATGGGATGAATTCTCTCTTAACTTTTCAAAAATTTACAACTGATGGACATACAGGCAAGAGTTAGAGCTCTGATTTCTCCTTGATAAGCTGCTGAACAATGGTCAGAATCTAAATCAGGGAACCTAAAACTTTTTTGAGAAAAAAGATGAATTTTATTTCCTTGAATTCAGAGGGAAGGAGTTAAGGCATAACATGGGGAGAAGATGCAATTGTTATTTGGGAGCAAAAGGAAAGAAAATAGCATTAACCACAATTATGAGGCCTGCAGCTTAATTATGACTCTAATTGTAACAAAGAAGAAAACAACTATGTGACTTTTGGCAAGCCATTTCTCTTTTCTTACTTACAAACTTAGGAAGTTGCACTAAATGATCTCCATGAAGAACTAAGAGAAGAAATCTGTTGGTTAGATGGATATTTTATGGGAAAAAATATGATACAGGTATTGGATCTTCACATGGTTATAAAATAGTTTTAATTGTGATATCTCACTATAGGAAGGAGTATTAGAGATAAATATAAATGTCTTCAAATTTAATAATTTTACATGTCTTGGATAAGGGACTGATTGGGAGAAAAGTCTTAAGGATCTGCCTGAAAAGACAGGTCAAGAAGAAGATGGAAATTCTGCCTAATAATTTCCCTCTTTGTTTCAAAGACTCGATACATTCTATGACTAAGGAATAGATTTAGGAAAAAAATATATGCTACGTCTTTTGGGATGGGATGGGAACCAGTACAAACAGTGGGAATGCCAAGAAAGCTGGGAGCTTGTATGACCTCAAGAGAAACAAAAGTGCCTCAGTGTTTTGCACACTGGTCTAAGGAAGGGAGGGAATACCAGTGACAGTAGAAAGAGTGAATAGATTTTAAATACTGACACAACTCACTACCCTTCAAAATCAATGAGAAATGTATACCCATCCACCTTCATACATGTATAATCTCTAACTTCTTATTAATTATACTTACCTAAGATAATCAGAAATTTCTAGAAGTTCTGGCAGAAAATACTTTTTATGATTATTTCAATATAATATAATTATTAAGAATTTTCAATTCTCAGTAGAGAATTTGTTTAGATGCACTTATAAAAATTTGCATCAGTGAATTGAATGAAAAATTTCTGAAGTGCAAATTTTAAAATTTGAGTTTATTTTTATCTCATCATGTTTACACCAAATAGAAATGTAAGGTATTGATAGAAATTCTTATGAACATTGCCCCACAGTATAAGTTATGTTCCAGAAGACTGAATTTTCCAAACATGTCTGAGCTTCTTTGTTGCCCACCACAAATGTAACACAGAGATATACTAACAGCTTACATAACAGTGTGAAAAGATCTGAATTCTAGGAATTAACATATATAAATATATCTCTGTGTTATTCTATTACAACTGGTATCTAGATGTGTCTTTAGGAAACATTGGGCTGGAGAACAGTGCAAACATCATTCTTAATACAAAAGGCTTTAGACTATTTCCAATATTTCTTTCCAAAATTTCTCCATATTTCAATATTCTTTAGATTATTCTGTTTACTATAACGAAAAGACTATATGATGTGCTAAGAAGTGTTTTGTACTTGAGTATAAGCAGTGATAAGTTTTCAGGGTGCATGCTCCACATTTAGAACCATTAATCCTCAACCCATGGTGTGTGTGGGGGTGTGGTAAGAGGGAGGAGGGAGCTGACAGAATTGTTTGGATGAGTGTGGAAGATGAAGTTATTTGGTAATCGTGTTTATAGTCCTCAGTAGTTTATACCTCTGAAACCAAGTCATTTGTAAAGTATGGAAAAATTTTAAAAACACTTTTCATCAAAAATCTCTGAAGTGTTTCCATATGTGTTGGTGTGTGTGTGTGTGTGTGTTTGTGTGTGTGTCTGTCTGAGGAAGTGTAAGTCATCTTGAAGCAGTTAATTGTTTGCTATCTGAAGAGGGTAGAAGTTTTGAAAATTGGTCCTTACCTTGGAGTTAGTTGTGCCTTTCAGTTTATGGAGTTCCAATCTATTTATGCCCGAGCTAGGTGATGACTTAGGAAAATGAGTGTTATTGGATATATATGAGGGGAAATTTATGACAGAGGAGGGAGACTGACAAGCCAGGATGAACCAAAGAAGTCCCTGGCTAATGGAAGACTGGAATCCCATAAGGTGTTACCAGCTCATATCAAGGGGCTCAATATTTAGCTACAAGCTCAATGGAATCAAGAGTTCGATTGTTGATGTTTTAAGTTTTCTTTTGCTGCTGTAACAAATTACTACAAAATTTGTACTTTAAAACCACACCAATTTAACTGGACCTCCGTGTGCAAAAGAAAAAAAATTCTAGACACGGACCTTACATTTCTCAGAAAAATTAATTCACAGTGGACCACAGACATAAATGTAAAATGCAAAACTAAAAAACTCCTAGAAGATAACACATAGGAGAAAAACTAGATGACCTTGGTTATGGCAATGACTTTTTATGATACAAACCAAAGGTACAATACATGAAACAAATAATTGCTAAGTTGGACTTTATTAAAATTAAAAACTTTTGCTCTGGAAAAGACCATGTTGAGAGAATGAGAAAACATACCACACATTGGGAGGAAATATTTGTAAAACATACATCTGATAAAGAACTGTTACCCAAAATATACAAATAAATCTTAAATGTCAACAATAGGAAAAGAAACAACCCTACTAAAAATGGTCCAAAAGTCTTAACAGATGTCTCACCAAAGAAGATACACATGTGGCAAAAAAACATGTGAAAATAGGCACTACATAAAATATTATCAGGTAAATGCAAATTAAACAGTAATTAGATCCTACTATACATCTATTAGGATGGTCAAATCCAGAACACTGACAAAACAAAATGCTGGCAAGAATGTGAAGCTACCAGAACTCTCATTCATCGCTGGTGGGAATGCAAAATGGTACAGCCACTTTGGAAGACAGTTTAGAGATTTCTTACAAAACTAACTATACTCTTACCATATGATCTAGCAATTATGCTCTTTGGCATTTACCCAAAGGAGTTGAAAATGTATGTCCACAGAAAAACCTGCACATGGATGTTTATAGCAGCTTTATTTATAATTACTGAAACTCAGAAGAAACCAAGATATCCTTCGAAGGTGAATAAATAAATAAATGGTGGAATATTATTCAGTGCTAAAAACAAATGAGCTATCAAGCCAGGATAAGATATGGAGGAAATTTAACTGTATATTTCTAAGTGAAAGAAGGCAATTTGAAAAGGCTACATACTGTATGATTCCAAATATATGACATTCTGGAAAAAGCAAAACTATGGAGACAGTAAAAAAAAATGAGGGGTTTTTGGAGAAAGGGATGAATAGGTGGAGCACAGAAAATTTTTAGAGAAATGAAAAATATTCTGTGTGATACTATAATGATCAATACATAATATTTTACTTTTGCCCAAACCCATATAATGTACAACACCAAAAATGAATTTTAATACTAACTATGGACTTTGCATGATTACGATACATCAATGTAGGTTTATCAATTGTAACAAATATATCACTCTGGTGGGGGATGTTGATAATAGGGAAGGTTATGCATGTGTGTAAGTAAAGAGTATATGGGAAATCTCTGTATTTTTTATCATTTTTGCTGTGTACATAAAACTGCTATAAAAATACAGTCTTAAGAAACACCTAATTTTTTCTTTTATATTTCTGTAGGTCAGAAGTCTGAAATGAATTTCATGGGGCTAAAATCAAGGCATTTTCAAGGCTGGTTCCTTTTGGATATTCTAGGGGAATTTGTTTCTGGACTTTTCCAGCTTCTAGAGGCTTCCCCCATTCCTTGGATTGTCGCTGAATCTCTCCAAACTCTGCTCCTATCATCACTTTGCCTTCTCTGACTCTGACTCCTCCTGCATTTGTTTTGTGAGGACCCTGTTATGACATTGGAACCATTAAAATAGTATAGGATAACCTCCCCCCCATCTCAAGAACTTTAACTTAAACACATCTGCAGAGTCCCTCTTGCTGTATAAAGTTACATTCACAGGTTCCAGGGATTAAGACATGGGTGTACTTGGGAACCCATTACTCTGTCATGCTAAATCCTAAACAAACTTATCCAACTGATTAAATCTCAGCATCATGTTTTCCCAAACTGACTCTCTTCTTGCTTCCCAGATAAGCATCTTTTTTAAATGGTCCTTGAAGTCCAAAATAATTCAGAAAGCATGCAGTGGGAATTACTGCAACAGTAGATGAAAAATAGTGTGAAAATATGTGTCACATAGCATATTCTCTGATGAGAACGGGTGACAGCGGAAGGCTGCTTGGTTTTCAGGTTGCTCAGTCACCAACCCCAATTGTGGTAAATCACTCTGTTCTCAAATGTCATATTAGGCTTTATTGGGAGCCACATGCAAATAAGAGTAGAATAGAGCTGACATCTAACTTCCTTATGGGGAGCATGGATAAGGTGGAATGAAATAAGGAGGATAGACTAACATTTAGGATGGGAATAGATTAATCCTCTGAAATGACAGTTATGGGTCAATCATATGATGTAATTAATTTAGATCATTTGTTTCTAATAGTTATGTAATGTTGTATCTTCATGTGTGCTACTTCTACTTCTGATTTTAAAGTCTGAAATGGTTGCAAAGTAGTTTTCTAAGACTGAATGTTTACAATATTTTGTCAACATTTACTTTTAACTTAGACTCATGAGTTTAATCCACCATTAAAAAGCATAATTCTCTTAGATTTGATTGCTATAGGGAAATCTTCTAGGGGATTTGGATTGTCTCATCTAAGTAAGTTTTTTTTTGACATTAAAATTAAAATGTCAAAGTCATTAATAAATTGTAAATATCTGCACCAAAATTAAATTCCATAAGATCAAATTTGAATTTAGAAAATTTGTAAATGTTCTATCTCTTTAATAAGTTAAGATGAGATTAATACTGCCTTTACTTCCAGATTTAGGTCATTAAAAATTATCTTACCCAACATGAATATGTTCTTTTTTTTAAGACAAAAAGAAGCAATTTAATGAGAGTACTCCTTGAATTATAATTGTGCTTCCATTATTAAATTAGAAGCTAAAACAAAGATTTTGAAATACAGGGTTTTTTTCATTTAAAACATTCTACTGTCATTAGAAACAGTCTTTTTAATTTTATATTTCCCTTGTCAGCCCAGACTAATTACAGTAACATGCCAAAAACTATTATATTAAACTACTAAAAGCATCAATACTTTAATCTTTTCAACAAACTTTTGCATTTTGTTAAATGAATTTCTGGGATTAAGGACCTATTATAAAATGTTTAGTTTATCTTTGGATGTATATATTATGAATCAAACAAAGGAAAAAGTATGAATGGAGAAAGCGTTTGATTCACAGTCAACTAATTTTGATACTAATGCCATTTTGGTTATGTTAATCTTCTCAAACATAAAAGGTATAAGATAAGGAGGAAAGAGTACACAACAGATTTATTTTGTGCATTTGGAATTTTCCAAATCTATTAGCTATCATTTTCTGGTAAGTTACAAATGGACGGTTGATTTGGGAAAATAAATCTTAGTTTGGGAATTAGTATGACTGTTAACTCAAGTACTACCTCTCACCATGTAACACTAGGTGAGAATTTAAACATTTTTGACATGAGAGTCCTTTATATATATGAACTGGGTTGGATTATGGCATCTCTGTGGTCTCTTCTATATCACTGATATGTTGTAACTTTATTGTCAGGCAGGACAAATTCCCACTCTCTTATATGTACACCAAAGGAGACATAAAAACTTTCAATGGAGAGTATTTTTGAGCGGAGACAGTCTGACAAAAACAAGTATATATGCAACTAAATTTAAAGTAGATTTTGAGTTCCTACTGGCGTTTTATTTAGGACACAATGAATAAAACTTTATTTATTGAATGTAAATAACCTGTGATTTCATTAGAATGTAGGTTCTAATCAAGTAGGGCCCATGGCTCCTGTTTTTTCCCACTGTATACTTTCCTCACTTCTATATTTAGTTTTTATTTTTTTTGCAAAAATGTGGCTAATTTATATAAGGACTCCAAACCAACTTAACAATCTCAATAATGGGCTAAAATTAACCAAATGAAACTAAACAAACAATGTAAATTTTTGTATATTTAGATTCAAAATGTCAATATATTTACTGTTGATTCCTATGGGCTTTCCTACCAATCTCCCCCATCTCTCCTGGATTTCTTTCTTAAAGCTCTATTTCCTATGTGTTTTCCTACCAATCTCATCCATCTCTTCCCCATTCCCTTCTTAAAGCTCTATTTCCTGATGTAATTATAAATGCTTTTGCCCACTATTTCTGTCCCAGTTCCTATTTGGCCTCCCTAGAAGATGGAAACAGCACAGCAGAGTTGACCATCTGTAGAAGCAGATATTCTTGTAAACTAGACATTATATGGCACATTTTTTTTTGTCTATGCCTTTGCTCAGCTAATTAGATAACATGTGCTCATATAAATTTTTGTCCTAAGGCTAAATCTAGATCATCTTCAGTAGATACTATAAGCTTTATATGTGAGTACTCTGCCATCAGAACTGAAATCTACATCAATAAATCTTCATCCCTGTGGTTTGTGTTATCCCACCCACAATTACTTCCCCAACAGACTTAGTACTGTGACCCAGTATGATTTAGCCTCAAAGTCCACCAATTAATTTCATTACTGTGATTTCATGCTATAGATTATTAGTTGATAGAGCAAGAACCAAATTGAAACTGGCTTTAAATAAAATATTAAAGAGATAAAAATGTATTTATTGATGTGTTTATAAAAGAAAGTTTATTTCAACAACGTATTTGAAATGGATGAAAACAAGTTATATACGTCTCAGTTTTATCCTTCTCTCGATTTAAAGTCCCTAATGTTAAGCGAGTGCATCTTTAATTCTTTGAGGTATGTCATATAACCTACATTACTTGGTTTGGTCCCTTGAGACCTTCCCAGATCTATCAGAACCCTTGGCTGAATGGTTCAGTCTGTATGCCAGCATACATTTAAAGAATGTGCATGGTCTATTCTCAGCCAAATTTCCCTTTGACAAAGCCAAACTTCCTCTTTGATTTGCATATCTCAACTGTGTCCATAACCATGACCAAGTTTTCTTAAATAAAGTAGGAAAGAAATAAATTAAGCAAACAGGGCAAGATTTTATCTTTTTGTAGACTTGAATTTAGTATAGCAAAATTAGGAACTAAGTTTCAGAATATGCTAGGAAATCACCCTGTGAGTCTTTATCACTGTAATACCTAAATAATAGAGTTTGTATTATTGCTTTCTTAGGTATTAATATTTGTATGGTAAGTACCTGAAAGGATGATTGTTATTTGAGACACAAACAAAAAAATCAGTATGGTTGTTATTAGAGGAAATTTGACATGTAGTTCTTACCACCTTGAGATTTTACTTTCTTGTTCTGGGGACTTTGAAGCTGTTTGTCTGCTTTAGTGAATGGATGTCCTCACAGGTTGGATCCTCCAGGAAGCTGATTGTGAGATGAGACTAGCTACCTGAGAGACATTATGGAATACCTTTAGGATCAACATTGGTGAAGGGAAGGAAAGGAAGCAGAAATAGATAAGGAAAAAGTTGAGTTCTAATGTAGTCTCTGAAGGCCTTATGGTGGTCTCTGAATTGGGATGCCCTGCAGTTGGAGCAAGGGGCCTGGATTTTACATCCCCTTGTCAACCAGATATTTGATGCAGGCTGCCCAGGAAGGTGGTATGACCTTGTAAAGGGGCAGCTCACTTCAGCTGAGGCAATTCAAAAGAGGCCTAATAGTTAAGGACTGACAACTAGCAGTCAGTCCAGCAGCTGGAGGAACAAGTCCTTCCACCCTTGAGGAGGATGTGGAAAGCACATCACAGCAAGGACTACACATACTCTTGCAAAACAAGTCCGGGAGATTCAGTGCAACTCCTATACCATCCATCACTAAAGCCTGGAATTCTTCCATTAATTATTATCCTCTCACTCTCTTTTGAAATATAACTGTCCACATAGCAACACATTGTCACATATATTTGTGAACTAAACGTATCTGTTTTGTCACTCTGTAAAGAATGTGCTCTTAGTGGATATCTGCTTGAAAAGGACTATTAAGATAGGGGAGAGTGGGGCTTCTCTGGTGGCGCAGGGGTTAAGAATCCACCTGCCAATGCAGGGGACACAGGTTCAGGCCCTGCTCCGGGAAGATCCCACATGCCGCGGAGCAACTAAGCTGGTGCGCCACAACTACTGAGCCTGCTCTCTAGAGCCTGTGAGCCACAAGTACTGAGCCGACATGCCACAGCTACTGAAGCCTGCATGCCTAGAGCCTGTGCTCCACAACAAGAAAAGCCACTGCACTGAGAAGCCCGCCTACCACAACGAAGAGTAGCTCCCGCTCACCACAACTAGAGAAAGCCCGTGTGCAGCAACAGAGACCCAATGCAGACAAAAATAAATGAATAAAATAAATTAATTAAAAAAAAAAAGATGGGGGAGAGGTGGAGGGAAGAATTTCCAAGTTGCTAGGTGGAAGAGAATCCTTTCAAATAGTGCTTTCCATAAATGTCTGCAACTAAATCAGTGAGAAAGTCTTGGGTAAGTTACTTAGAATTAATCATATGTGTAATATAAGGGACTCTAAAAAATAGTCTTCATAAATACCACCATTTGATGCTTGCCTAAATAAAACTTGCATCATTTTCATCTTGTCTGTACTTTAAAATACCAATAGCAGAGAAAGTACAGTCCATATTTAGATAATGGAATCATTCACCTAACCATCCATCTTTTAAGCAAATATTTGCTGAGCACCTATTACATGCCTCTACTTGTGCTAAAAGCTTGGGACACAAGCCTGTCGGTCACCAGCACAAGGAGTTTACTGTCCAGTAATGGAGAAAAACAATAAAATAGAGCTAAAAAGTACAGTAATTACAATAGAGATGTGTACAGATTTTAGTGGTGACTGGAAGAAAGTGTTGTGGGAAAGCAGAAAGGTTGGTACTAGAAATTAATCTTAAAGAATGTGCAGTTGCTTTTTTTCACAGAAAAGACAGAGTTTTTGAGGCAAAAGATATAGACTATAAACAAACCATTGCTCTTCTACCCAAGTTGTAATGGTTATTTAAAAGTTTCTTTTCACATTAAGCATAATATCTGTTTCTCAGTGTTTATACACATGAGACAAAATACAGCCCTAAGGGTGCATTCTAGTAGAAATCTCCACACAGAATAGTTGGAAGGATCCCTACGAAATGGCTCTCACTTTAGATTTCTTGAAAGCTGTTATATAGAATCCTTCTCTGCTATATTATATTTCATTCACCACTCCCACCACAGGACTTTAATGTCACCCATTAAGTCTCAGTTTCCTCATCTGAAAAATGAGATTTGTTTGAATGATGACAGTGGTTCCTTTGAAATTCAATATTTTGTGAATTCACTTTAAATCCACATAAGAGAGATCTTATATTTTTCTTTTCATCATAACGGCTGCATCTTTGATGTTTTATTAATCATTCCAGGCAATCAATATAAATGAAATAATGTGAAAACATGGATTAAACAATTTTCTAGTATGTACTTGAGTAAATGTCATCTGATTGCCCAAAAGTCAAACACAATTATTTTAAAACTGAACTTACTTGGTGAAGACAACAGAAACAGTCTAAGTTTCTATTCAATGGCCTTATCCTCTACTGTTGCTTCCACGCACTGCAATGACATTTTCATGTCATGGAATTTTGTTGCAATTATGCCCCCCAAAATAGTTTCTTTAAATTTATAAAAGTGACAAAAAGAGTAAATTCCATATATCAACATCCTATGTAATCCACTTAATGACCTATATAAGGAAGGAAGGATAGAAAGAAGGAAGGAAGGAAGAGCAAATAGACATGTGAGTTAAGCCAAAGCTGAAGAAATCATTTCCAGACTTTTGGGTAGCTCACTTACATATACTTTAGAAGTGGCCATCAGTTATGTTAAAATATTTAAACATGGCTCAACAGATACCTTCAACAGTGCACTCCCTCACTATGTCCCAATAATAAACACTAATTCATATTTTTGAAACCTGCATTTGTATGGATTTATTGCAACTACACATCTAAAGTCAGAATTAATAAGTTGAATGATCCTTGCATTTTTGGATGGGAAAAACTACTCTCTAAACTGACAGGTTTTAAGCAAAATTGTAACATTCAAGTATATTTTGATCTACTTTCAATAGAGCTACAATCAGTAGAATTCAGAGACCTAATACATGTGTATCATTTTGATCTGTAATGAACTAAGACTGTTCAATTAGACAATAGTGTAGCTTCTAATATCATCTTTAACTAATTCAATTTATCTTTTTGTGCTTCACTGTTAAGCATCGGTGAGATAAGGGGAAAACACTAAGACAAAGCTTCAGGTTGAACTAGAATGACAAGGGAGATGTGGAGATTCATATATGGACAAAAATTTCCACCTGTTAAGCAAATATCTTGTAAATAGTTATTAATTCTTGATTAGGTAACATCACTGCAAAAATATCCATTCTTATTCACTTTGCTATAACAACAGAAGCACTCTGTTTTAATTCTTACGTTAAAATACTTGTAATTTATAAGCCGATTTTATATATCTTGACCCCATCTATGCACACATTGTTTGAGCTTAAATCACAAAGATATGTATACTCTTTCCTCAGTGTTCAAGAGCTCTACCAGTAAAGTTAGAAACCCTGTGATCTGTCTTCAAATCCATACCCTTAGATTGTCTGCGCTAAAATTGATTCAGAATGCATGGGATTATTTTAAGAACATGCATTATTTAATGTGGCAAAGCAACAGAGTTTCTTAGTCATTTTGCTGTTTCAAATAAAGAAAGAGCTACTAGTGTTTCCTCACAGATTATTTACTTGCTATAAGGAAAAATAATAACTATACATTAGAGAAGCCTATAACATTTTGCCTAGGTGATCAAAATTAACATCTCCAATGAGGGACAGATATTCATCATGTGTTTTTAGAAGAAAAGCCCTGAGAAAGTGCAGTGTCATTTATGTACTCTTCTGCCTGAGAATTCACAGCTTGAATCTGGTCATGAGGAAACATCAAATAAAATCAAAATGAAGAACATTGTTATAGTAATAATAATAATAACAATAATGGTAATAATAAAGTATTATATCCTTGAAAAATGTCAATGTAATAAAGGACAAAAAAATGAAAAAGACTGAAGAGACATGACAATTAAATTCAATATTTTACCTTTGACCAGATCTTGTACTGGAGATTAAACAACATTATACAGGAAACTATAGGGTTAATTTCTTTAAATGAATAAGGATGATAAACTAGATGAAAATATTGTATCAATTTTAAATTTACTGAGTAATAACTCTCTGTGATTCTGTAAGAGAATAATATCCTTATTTATAAGAAATATGAAGGTGTTCATTGGTCAAGGGACATAATATAGGCAACTTGGTCTCAAATGGTTAAAAAAAAATACACACACACACATACACACACACAAACCATGTAAGGAATGAGAAAGACAGAAGGAGAGAGATGGAGAATGAGAGAGAAGTGTGAAAGCAAATGGGGCAAAATGTTAATAATATGCAAAACTAGGTAAGAGATATCAGTGTTCTTTGTACTATTCTTATTCTTTCATCATTTCTGTAAGCTTAATTTTAATAAAAATCTTTAAAAATTAAAAACTGAAAGAAAAGCATGAAAATTTTTATTTTTTTGGAAAATGTACATGTACTACTTTGCTGAGTTTTAAAAAATAATTAATTAAAAGAAAAAAGCACTGAGTTGTAGGAACAGAACTCAGAATGGAGAAAAAGGATGTTCAATGTTACCATTTAATGAGCATCTAACATATGTCAACTGTAGTGATTGCACTTTCTTCACCACCCCCAGCCCACCAAAAAAAATCTTTTGAACAAGCATTACTCACTTCTTGTTACAGAGGAAGAAGGTGAGACATGGGGAGTTTACCAAAATAATTTTTACAGCTATGTAAAATGCAGACCAAGATTTAAAGGCAGAAATACTGATTGTATTCATTATATTTTCATTATATCAAACTTCTGTTTATCTGGTCCACACTTTCATTGTACAAACCGGAAACATGAGGTCTTAAAGATATGAAATGACTTGACTCACAAACGTGGCTCACTGTTGGGTTAGATTACTGCTGTGATTGATAAATTAATTAACTGAGCATAGATGGAAAGAACAGTACACATGAAGCTGAAGTTGACAAGGATATTCAATTCCATCTGAATGGCCAAGGCAAACTGATGAAGTTACAATGGGAAATTAGCTTACATATATGAGACTAGATTATTGTTAAACACCTTCCATTCTTTTGAACAATTATTAATTCATGATTTATACGTTATAGAGTGAGTTTTTCTTTATTAAATTATAGTGTACATACAGAAAAGTGGGAAAATCATAAATTTAAATTTCATTTAATTTTTATAAAGTGAAAAACAAGTTACCATCTCCCAAATCAAAGAACAGATCAAAAAATAGAACACTGTCAGCACCCTAGAAGCCCCAAGTTTCTCCCTCTCACCAAAGGAAGCTACTACTCTGACCCAATCATTGAAATTACTTTTGCCTATCTTGGAACATCCTATAAATGATGTCAAGGAACAAACTCTTTTGTATCTGCCTTCTTTTGCTCAATATTTGTGAAATGTAATCATGTTACTTATTGAAATAACATATTCATTTTCATTATTGTGTAATATTTGTTTGTGACTATACCACCATATACTTGTTTATTTTACTGCTGAGGAGTACTTGGAAAGTTATGAGTAATACTACTCTGCACATCCTTGTACATGCTTTTTGTGAACATATTCATGCATTTCTGGTAGAATTATACCTAGGACTAGATAAGCTGAGATATTATTCAGCTTTAACAGATACCACTCAACAGCTTTCCAAAAGGCATGTATCAATTGATACCTCCTCAGATAGTATAGGAGAGTTCCAGTTGTTCCAGATCTTTGTCCTTGCCAACACTTAGAATTGTCTCTCTGTTTTATTTTATTTTAGTTATTTGGATGGGTATTTAGTAGAGTCACACTGTGATTTTCTGTTAAGTTTCTTTTCATATATTAATTGGCTGTTTGGATATCCTGCTTCATGGATTGCCTGTTCATGTTCTTACCTATATTTTATTTAAATTTTTCTTATTGAGTAATAAGAGTAGGACTTGTATTATGTATGAGTCTTTCCTAGCTATATGTATTGCAAATATCTTCTATTATATGGTTTTCCTTTTCTCCCTCTTAATGACATATTCTGATGAACACAAGAATGAATTAATTCCAATTTATCCATCTTTTCCTTATGGCTACTGAATTTGTATCATATTGTGTTCCAACTCCCAAGACCATGAAATCTACACCCTTATTTTTTCTTCTAGAATTGATACTCTTTTACCTTTAAGTCTATAGGTCAAATGATTTTGGGAAATGTTGTGAAGTAGGGGAATGATTTCTCAGAATGACTCTATTTCTACTGGATTTAGTATTAGAATCCCATCTGTTTTCTCCTCTGAATCAATCTGCTCTACTACTGCATTTTTTTTCAGCCTTGATCATAGTGCGGCACGGATCAAACTTATGAAACTCTCTGAAATATCAAGGGGTAGCAAATGTGAACCTTAGGAAAATAACACCTCCCTGCTTATGCCTGGAGTATAGAAGGAAAATGTTCCAGCATCTGGGTTGGGGTAATATTTTCTCCAGGAGAAATTTAAACTTTGTGCATAAAGTTAGTTTGAGCCAAGCAGTAAAATTATGCTCTGAATCAGATAGCAAACCTGGGAGCTGAATAATGAGGTCAAAAGGAGGTTTGCAACAAGGAGAATATAAATTCAAGAAATGCAGACTATTTGAAGGGAGGAGTTCAGGCCCTCTCTATGATTATTGTGTAGCGCTTAATTTGACATATTTATCTTTCATACAAGCATGAATGTTACTCTGATATGGTTGGTTGGCTTGAAATCAGACAAATTCCCATTCTAAAATGGACACTTACTCTTCCTCCTGCTTTATTGAAAAATGTGCAGTCTGTTCATTTACTTCCCACTTACACAGCATGCCTTCATCTAATAATTAATAGTTTCAGTCTAAAATGCTGCTTTCTTAATATAATTGACGTTACATTACTCCCTTCTTATTCAAATAACTGAAGTTCTTTATGCATGGACAAAGCATCTATTTATCTTTTGGCTTAAGGCACAGTCCCCATAGATGTCAAATTCATAATTGTCAAGAGCTTTAAATGAAGGTAACAGCACGAGCATAGGTAAATTGAGCTGCCTTTACCACCTCCACTCTCCTAAGCTGAAAGCAAGAGTTTTTTTTCCCCTGACATTTTAGCCACTTGAGTTCTTCTGGGTAGTCTCTTCATTAAACATTTCACAACCTTAGAGGCCATTTTACTGCTTTCTGATAGTCAAGTCGAGCTCATAATCATGTAATTCTTTGTGGGGAGTATCATTAAATACCTACAAACCATTTTTTTATTGCAAACTGTTTAAACCAATGAACTTGCTCTGGGGATACTAAAATGCCAAGTTATAATGTAGAGTTAAGCCTGTATCAAAGCTCATACTTAGAGTGCTTTGAACTTCAAACTGAAACCTAAGCTGTGAAATGATTTCTGCCCATGTCAGCATGATGGGGTTATTTATTTAGTTAGTTTATTTAGCAATACTTTTGCAGAACACATAAGCCAGGTTCTCATCTAGGGACTGTACAAATTAACTAATTTAATCTCCCTAACACACTTATGATGCAGCTTCTTTTATGATTCACATTTCACGAACAAGGAAACAGAAGAGATGAAAAGTTAAATAATCAAATAACTTGCCCATAGTTGCATACCTGGAAAATAGTATTCCAACCCAGAGAGTCTACCCCCATAATTCATGCTCTTAAACTGCTCTATTGATTTTTAAGAGGTCTATATTGAAGATTAAGGGGATCACTATCCAAACAGACTTGACCCTTTCCTGACTCTGATCTTTGGCGCCAGTTCTCATATGGCAGGGTCCATTTTTTTCAAAAAGTTTTACTCTTGCCTTGTTCCTTATATGCATCTTCTGACCTATTTTTACATGCTCTTCTAGAAATGGAGTTTTCCACTGCTTTTTCCACTTCTTTTTCCTCTTTTCTACTGTGTTCCAGAGAGAATGAAATCTTATCCTAGGTCTCTAGCTATGTCTGTGGTCCTGCTTCCTGGTATCAGACGTCACTGATGAAGTCTTTGCATCTATACAGGGCCTAAGCATACCCTTTGGTTTAGCTGCATTTTCAGGACACCTAAATTTGTGACTTTCTGTGCTACATTTCTCTAACTGTTCACCTGGGATGTTGTCAGCTACCTGCCACCATATATGGACAATATCCATATAGATATTGTCTTCTGCCTACCTAAGGAAACTTCCTAGTTTTAAAAAAAATGTTATTGGAATATAGATGATTTACAATGTTGTATTAGTTTCTGCTGTACAGCAAAGTGAATCAGTTATACATATACGTATATCCACTCTTTATATTCTTTGTCCATATAGGACATTACAGAGTACTGAGTAGAGTCCTGTGTTATACAGTATGTCCTTATTAGTTATCTGTTTTATATATAGTAGTGTGAATATGTCAATTCCAATCTCTCAACGTATCTCTCTCCCCATTTCCCCTCTGGTAACCATAAGTTTGTTTTAGGAACTTCCTCTTTAGTATGCAGGTAGACCAACTATATTGTTGGAGTATGGAGGAGAGGGCAAATAAGAGATTTTTCAATTTAAATGTTTAACTTACCACTTAGTGTATGCTCTTCACTTAGGTCTTCAATCTAAATTCTTATAACCTTGGCCTGTCAATTTATAAAGTCCAGATAAAAGACTATGTGTGTGAACTGAAATTCTCTTACAATGTTTGGCATGTGGTTTTATCATTTCTGGGTTTGTCAACTCCAAGTTCCTTCCAGCATGTGAAATAAAATCTTCAACGGAGATCTTGTTAGCAATGATGATAGCATCATAATTTTTGGTTGTGATATTGAAATAGAAGAGCATTATCCAAGGCATAGCTTGTTTATGAATTTGGATGGCATTCTTCTCTTCACAATGAGAATTTAGGGGATTATTGTTAGAGAAAAACAGAAAAACAACCACGTGGAATTGAAACAGCAAAATATGGTTCTGTTCCAATTAAGACATTTTTAAATGTCTATTTTCATAGCAGAAAAATTCAATATGATTCAAAATGAAGAATATTTGGAAGAACCTGAAAAATGTATAACCAATATGATATTTAGTAATTTATTTCATCAACAAATATTTGTTACCTTTTATGGGCAGCATAAGCTATATGGCGGATACTGTTTTGAACAAAATTGATTTTTATTTCTTTCTTGCAACTTATAGTCTAATGAGCAAGCAGACAGTTAAAACAAGTAAATCAATGAAAGAGTGATAAATTTTCATTACTACCATGATGTACAAAAGCAGGGTACTAAATTAAGATTGTTGCTGTTTGGACAGGATGAGCAAGAAAAATGCCTGAGGATGCCATATTTAAACCCCAACCTTAGGAAGGAGAAAGATCAAGCTGTTCAAAGTGGTGGGAGGGAAAACACTTTTGGTCTTCATCTTACTAAAGAACATTTGGCACAATCTTTTACCTCCTACTTCACAAATCAATTTTTAAATTGGCTTCTGGGACACCACACACTCCTGGTTTTCTTCCTAACACATTGGCCACTGTTTATTAATCTGTTTTACTGGTTTCTCCTCTTCTCAACTTCTAAATATTAGAGTGTCTACAAATAGGTCTTTGGTATTCTCCTCTATTTACACTCATTTCCTAAATTTTGTCATCTCTTCAAATGTCATTAACTGCCCTCTATTTGTTTATGATTCCCAAATTTGTAATTTTACCTGAAACCTTTCCTCTGACCTCTAGACTCTTTATAGCACCTGCCTACTCAATATGTCCACTTGGAAGGCATCTCAAAGTTTGCAGCTCCTGAGATGACCAATAAACATGAGTCGATACTTAACTTCACAACCACAAAAAATATGTTTTAAAACCGTGGCATACAATTTCACATCTATTATAATGGGCAGTTTTTTCTTAAATGTGTGATGGAATTGTTAAAGATGTGGTGCTAAAGGAGCTTTATAGACTGGTGCAGACACTTTAAAGAACACGTTGGCCATATTGGACCACCAGGTGCTCTTCTTAGTGTATTTGAAAGAAAATTACTTTTTATTTACAAAGAACATATCATCATATCATCATGTGTATTCCTTGTCCTGTGTTAATGACAGAAATGGAGTTGGAAATCCAGAAAGAATAATAAAAATTTAAAAAAAAACTATGGTATATTATAAAACAGAATGCATGTAGCAGTCGAATGAACTAGAGCCATATGTGTCATGTCAAAATGTAAACATCTTAGACCATAATATTAACTCAGAAAAATCAAATTTTATAATAATAAATGGAGTAGGAACTATATATATATATAAAATTCCTGACAGACTATATCATCTTTGTTCAGACATAAATAATTCACAAATATATTAAAGTCTGTATGGAAATAACCACCAATTTCAGTAAAGTAGATATGTCTGAAAAAGAAAGGGTGGAAATGGGATCATGTACTTGGTAAACAGTAGGCTTTAAACTTATCTGAAAAAATTATTATGAAAAGCAAATCTGAAGGAAATATGGAAGAAACATGATTTGGAAAAGATACATGGTGAATAAAATGGCATTCACTATAGTTTTTCCTATGAATTTCCACATATTTGCAATGTATCTTTTAAAAACTCAATTCAAATAAGACACTTTTTGACTCTGCATGAATCTTTCACTATTTAGTGACACTACATTAACTCTGTTCCTTAGGTCAAGACATAAGAGTCATCAGCTCCTCTTACTTGTGTATAATATGTATATAGTCCATTAGCAAATCTTGTCATCTCTACATAATAATGTTCATTTCTACAACCTTAGTTTAAGACTCCTTCCTCTCTCATCTGAATTTCTGTACAAAAACAACTTCTCTATTTCTACCATTTCCCCTACAGTTAGTTTTTCCTATTGTTCTCACAGTTAGATTTTTTAAATATAAATTACACATCTCTTCCTTATAGCAAAGCTTCCAGTGCCTTTTCATCACATTCCAAATATGATCAAAGTCTTTACACAGCATGTAAGGCTGACCAAGACACTTTATCTCTCCCCTCAGCTTGACCATACTTTAGGCATCCCTCTTCCTGACAATAGGCCCCTAACCTCCCTTTTTTTAGAGCATTTATTTGTTTAAAAATGTGTTACTGTAAATTATTTCTCTGCCCCTTTGACATATAAATCTTCTCCCAGCCTCCTGACAATTTAACCACTTAGGAATACCTTTTCCAAGGAACTGAATATTCAATCATCAGGAAGAACCAGTCTCTGTCTCTGTATGAAGGTAGAAGCCATACTTCCATAAGTGTCAATGAGAAAACACAGACAGCCTGATAACATTGACCAATGCCCCCCAACCACTTCCAGTACTAAGCTGTTAGCTCACCCTTGTACTTAAAAACTATCCCATTTTATGTTTCAGTGGAGTTGAGTTGGATGTCTCTCCACCACTGCAATAGTTTTGAATAAAGACTTCTTTGCTGTTTAAAACAATTATCTGGTGCAATTTCTCTTTGACAAGAGTACATGATCTGGTATCTCATGACCATTTTGACTTAATCTTTTACCATCACACATTAGCCATGTCTTCTCTAACTACTCCACTTTATTTCCACCACAGGGCCATAGTACTTCAAACTTGTTCCTTGTGCTCGATTCATATTACTCCAGATTTTACTGGAATTTGCTTTCTTACCTCATTCTGATTTCTCTCATATGTCAAGACTTTCGAAGGCTTTCTGTGACTACATTGTATAGATAGCTGTTTTCTTTCTTACTCTTTTCCAATGCTTTGCTCTACTGTTCTTCATAGCCCTTATTACTCATCAGAGTTATATTTAGTTGTTAACTTCTCTATTAACTATCTCCAACATTGGTGTGCCAATCCACATGGATCAATAACATTTCATTTGTTCACCGTTGCATACCCAGATTCTATCACTTACCAGATATTCAGTATTTTTAAATAAATTAATAAATGGATGAACTAATTAATTCCAGAAAGGAGGAAAGTCATGAGATCATCAGTGCCTAAGAGGTAGAAAAGATCTTATCATATCTCAAGAAAAGATGTGGCTTTGCCTTCCACCACCTCAAAGGGAGCTTATTTTGTTTGTTTCTTTTATTTTGTTTTCTTTTCCTACATCTTTAGTACTGTTGAATCTAGAAGTGGGGTAGGTAAATTCTATTTCTGTTTATAGATCATTCTTATTTCCTCTCTTCTCATCCACGAAATACTAGTTCTGAAACTTATGTTAATATATTACATCACCCACTACCCCGAATGTAGTTATCAAATGAAAACAAGCAGGTAAGTAAGTCCCCTTAATCTATTGAAAATGATGTCCATTGGTTCACAAAGACTAGCATCTTAGTTAATTCTAAGTTTCAAATCACACATAGATGATCCTTCCTGTGTTTATGCTCCTCAAATACTTGAGCTCATCTCTTCCAGTAATCATATCCTCCACACCACATAAGGCATAGCCTACACTTGTCATTATCATATCTAACAATGGATTCATCATCTTAATATATGTGTTATTCTGTGACTAGTGTCAAAACACAACCACATTGATTGGTCTCACTTTAAATTCAAGACCACAAGTCACAGATGGTGCTTCAATGTTGCTAGGCGTTCATACTCTAGGTACCCAATCTATTCAGTCTCCCATCTGTATATGCATGTATATATGTGCTGTTGGCTTGACAAAAGGTTCAACATACACTGTTAAATGGAGAAAGCATGCCACAAAACAAATCATAATTCATGGGGTGCCATTTTTATTTATAAGAAATAAAATTATTTTGTCTTTTGCTTTTCAGTTTTATTTTGTTTAAAATGTATACAATGATTGGAGGATAATGTGTATATGCAAATATGTGTATTTAATAAGAAGTACCCAGATATCTCAAACTGCTGATGATAAAATAGAGAACTAAAGAAAGTTATGCAAATATTACTGCTTTTAGAAATTGAATGGCTTGACAGAAATAAAAAATTCAGTAGAATATTACAAATTCTTTATTTATTAAAAAGATACACAAACTTTACATGGGGGTGTTTACTAAGTATCAACTGGTGCCTCTGAGATACCATGAAAACACTGCAGTTAATAACATCATACATTTCTGCTCTACCTTCTACAATGAAACGTGTTCCTGCTGACTAGGATTAGGAGTTTTTGATAGAGTTAACCAATAATGTTGCTTTGATCCACAAAATGCAAAAGGGAATATGTAAAAGCAGGATAAAAGAGACACCTTCAGAAAAAGGACTCTTACTGTCTCTTCATGACTTTAAGTTCCCCAAATTTCTTTGGATATCTCTAGATCTTTAAATCCTGGGTAAGTATCTAAATTTATGAATGTGTCCATGTCCAATAAATAGGAATACTTTTCTTCTAAAACATCTCTTCAAATTTTATCAAAGATATGTGCTGACTGTCTTGATTATGTTTTCTTTTTCTTCCCTGTCTCCTCCATAGATTTCCAACATTCTAAAAACACTTGTGATTTTATTTTGTTTTCTTGCCATGGAGAAATTGATACTGTAGCTTCACACACACACTAAAATATTGCAATCATAATATTATGTTTTAGAAATATTTACATTTTTTAAAAGTTATGGTTAGAAAACTCTGAAGTGGGGAGGGATTCTTGAAACTTCAGTTATTTACGGACAAAGCTCTATCTTTCAAATCTAAGTTCATGGTCTGAGCAGTTTGTTTCTTAATATAAACAAGAGTGTGAGAAACATAGTTTTTGATAGGTTTGAAATTAAATTATTCTTTATCTATGATTCTATTTGTTTACTTCATTGTAGAATAATGTAAGTCAAAAGTATTACATCTTATTTGTGAGCGGTCACCAATTTGAACCATGTGAATTTGAAATCTTCACACATCCTCTTTAGGATGTGTTCCATTTGGAAGTTGATCCTCACTCACCTCTCCTAATATTGTATCTCAGGTGGAAATTTTATTGCTAAAACAGAAAAATTCTCAGGCAAACAGGGACCAAACCAGGTAAAAGAGGACAAATTGGTAACCCTAATTTTGATCTTGGAATTATATTTCTGAACACAGGGTTAGCCTATGAGCTGTGAAGGCCTCACAAAGACAGGATTTAAAGGAAAAAGAGAGAACAATAATGCAGGCAATTATATCCCAGGCTCGACTCTGACATGACACAGAGCCCAACAAAGGGCATTCTTTGATGGTCTTGTTATTGAGCCATTTTGTTCCCCACAAAGTCTAAAGTTTATCTCAGAAGTTTGGGAATGATTTTCCATATCCCTAATTGCCTGGTCTGCATTTTTCTCTGAGGATTTACACCAAAACTTTCTGAATCTCTTTATACTTTTAATCTACATGTCTATCAGTAATGCCAATAACACCAATAATGGCATGACAAAATAAACCAAGTCAAGAACCTAAGCTTTGGAGACACACAGACCTGGGACAGCCCTTTTACAGTTTATGATTCTAGACAAGAGATTTCATCTACCTGAACTTTAGTTCTCTCATATTGTAATATGTTCTTCTATAAGAAAGCAGAAAGGCACATAAAGTTCCTAAAACATAAAGGGTTCTTAGTAAATGGCAACTTTTATATAAAATTGAGTTTTATTGTATAAATTAAGAATTTTAAAAATTAAATTGCACAAAATTATATATCTATAGCATCAAGATGTGCACATATCAAATTTAATGAGGAAATCAGGGTTTACCATTTCAATATAAGAATTTAATAATGAAGACTTAGTCCTCAAAAGTATACAATTGTAGGAGAGCAGCAGACTTGCCATCCATAAGACTTATGAAGTACTTATCCTTGAAAAGGTTTGTGTAATTACATGGGTGAAACATTCCCAGGGTCATGAAGTCACTTTAAGAAATTATGACTTACCTGTGCAAAAGTGATTCCAGATGATAGATGACACTGGAAGAATTATTTCCCCAACATTAATGTATATCACTCTTACCATCATTTGTTTGTTTTATAAATTTTCTTCTCTGTAATTTATCTAATTTGACCCACTGATTGATCTGCTTCCCTGACTTTCAACCTTTCTATTTTAATTAAATCATTTTCCCTCTTGGCCCAGGATTACTTTGACAATATGATAATGAATTCCCTTAGTGATAGCTAAGTGCCCCCATTTTTGCCTTCTCTCTCTCTCTCTCTCTCTCTCTCTCTCTCTCTCTCTCTCACACACACACACACACACACACAACTTTTAGTGTCTTCACTGATAACACTGGCAAAGATTGGCCTGGTCCCCAAGCTATTCAGGGACAAAGTTACTCTGGTGATTGCTTCATTTCAGCTTTCTTTATGCCTTTGTATATATGTATATTTTATTGTTATATTCCCACCTCACTATTTCCTGGCAATCTACTTCAATAAGAATGTATATCACTTTTAAACTGCTATTAAAGAAAGTATTTACAATATTAAGTCACTGCATTATTAGTTACTTCTTTACCCCTATAAGTGTTAATAGCGCTGAGGCTTCTAAATTGTACAGGCTACAATTAATTTGAAAGACAATTTATAGCCATGATCTTTCATGATCAAAAACACTAAAACTTTGTGTAATATCTTTACACCATATAAGATGAATTATTTTATGTTAAATTTTAATCACAGAAAAAGAAACCTGTCATGCTCATTTTGTTGAAACAGTTTCTAAGATTGTCTTGAAGCAACTCATTCATTTCCCAGCATGATTTTCTTAGTCATTGAAAAGAATGTGTTGGCAGAAGATGTGCAATTGTCTGCAACTCAACTGACTCTTCAATTTCACTTTTGAAAATAATTCACTTTTGGTGCTGAGCTATTTTGTGTGACAGAGTCCCTGATTGCTCACTTAACAGACACTCTTAGCCAATTTAGCACTGAGCACTTTTCAATAATTCATAATTCCTTAAATGCTCAAATCCCTTGCCTACATTTAGAAGGGTAATTTGTGACAGTGACTGTGTTAAAATCACATGTTTCTTTATCATAGCACAACAATTTTCAAGCCATCAACTTTCCTTGTCTCTCATTATTATCTATTAAAAATTAGGATTTTTAATAATTTGGAATAATCATTACACAAATAATATTTGCTTATTTCAACTTATTGTTATGATATTTGTTAAAGTATCTTTCTTTTCCTAAGAAATGTGACCAATGTATAACAATGACCATTATTTAAATAGAGTCATGTCTACATAGGCAACAGTTTAGGAATGAATGAATGAGAAAGGAAATGAATAATTTATGGCATCAAAATTCAGTTATTTAGAATACATCTTTGAAACTCTTAGGGGAAAATGATGAGAAGTGAGGCTGCTGCCTACCCATTCTCCCCTGTTTAGGGGGTCTCCCTAAGAACATAATAGATCCAATACAAAATTTTGACCTTTTGATCTTACAATGCAAGTCCATGGACCATCTGACCCTGGGAACCCTCCAGAATAATTCAAAGGTGTCTCACAAGCTATACATAAGACAATCTCAAAGTATGTCAAAGAAGTTTTCATTCTTCTCTCTTCTAGTTTTCTGTGTAAGTTTTTGTGAAATTCTGTCCAAACTTTGTAGTTGTTTTAGTGCTACCTTATATGCATGTAACATTGATAATGTCCTGTCAATATTAGAATTATGTTCTCTCTCATTTCTCTATTAGTATGGAGGGATCATTTGTTACCAGGACTCTTTTATTTCCCTAAGAGAGAAACATTGCTTCAAGGAGCTAATAATATGTGACTACAAACATTTAAACTTGATGTAACACAATCTACCATTCTTGGAAATAACAATGTAAATAATGGATAGTAATAAAATATTGACAATGCATATAACAAGTGCATAACTATAAGTTTAATTAAAAGTTTGGAAAATTAGAAAAAAGACAAAAGAAGGACAGTAGAAAAATAGGGAAAAAACATATAAATAGGCTGTCACCAAAGTAGAGAGGAAAACAGTCACTAAAGCTAGAGAAATGAAAACTGAATTAAAAGTTCCACTTCCCATCTTCTGATTCACCAAAAAAACTATAATAAAAGGAGCGATAAACTCATTGCTTCTGGAGATTCCAGGGGAAAAAATCATGACATTTTCATTCAATGCTAATAAAATGTGCATTATGTATATTTTTTAAATTCTTGGATTGCCTTATGACCATAATTATTAAAATAGTTTCCACTTTTGCAAATTTATTCCATAGAAATAAGAAGTAATAATATAGACCGCAGTATTGTCTGAGAGGAGGGAAAAACTCTGTAAGGAATCTCAATGTCACTCATCAATAGAGGAGACACTCAATAAATTCTGCTATAGTCAATCATGGATTATTATGTAATCATTAAAAGTTATTAGTTAACTTGAAGGAATTTCTAGAATCACATTTAAGCCCAAAAAACTATGTATTATATTATTTCACATTATAAAAATAAATTATAACAAAACTGTCATGGAGAATGTTGTTTTACCTCTGGATATGTGGAGTGCATGGGATGCAGGAGGTCAAGCAAGAGTAGAGATGGAAAAAGGGTGGGATCATTAATAAATAAAGTGGTGTTTGAAATAAAAACATCATGTATATTATGATCTCATTCATGCAAAGTTATCCATTTGGCTGTGTATTTATGAGTATACATAGACATTAAAGAATGATTAACCAAAAAATGACGTCTATACTTATCTCTGAGTGTTGGAATTTCCATTGAATTTTTACTTTCTTCCTTTTTTTCTGCATTGTCTTGAATTTTACAATGATTAACTTATATCATTCACACAATCAGGAAAAATTAGCTATTTTATCAATAATTTTACAAAAATAGTATTTCAAAGGCAAAACTTTTTAAAAAATAATTTGCTCGTGTCTCATGCATTCAGTGACTGAATGTGGAAGCATAATTATATAGAATTGGAAACTATCTGCCAAAATCTGAGGGCCAGACTCATGACTGTCTTTTATTGTTGGTGGTGGTGGTGAGGAAGAAAAGGTGAGTGCTCTCTAGAATAAAGGACAAGCTATTTACATTTAACTTCTTTTCCCTTAAGGAACTACTTAAATTGATATTTGATGTTCTGAGCAATATGTATACCTGTGTAGCTCTTTGTAATTGTTGTAGGTTTATGTACACTTTTCTTTGTACATTAATTAAGATAAAAAACAACTGAAGAATTTGGTCAAATTCCAAGGAGATGATTTACTTCATTCACATTCAAAAGTTAGCTCTGTCCATGGCTGGCGTATAAATTCCTGAGAATAGTAAACAGATTTCTTGCAGCACTCAGGAAAATGCTTTTTTTCAAGACCACAAAGAGCAGTCTGAAGAGCCAGTCTATTTTTCCAGAAGGATCCTATAGACCCAAGAAGTGATTAGTTGGAAAACGAATGAGTAAGCAAAAAATGTCAAGGCAGCAATTTCTACCCCTCTAATTAAGTCCTTCATCATTTTTCTTTTCTTACTGGTCAGAAGTCATTTTCACTTAAGGGAAGAATGGTTGTATCTCTTCCTGTTTTTGGTGCATGATATTGGGCCAGGTGTTTAGTAGACGTTAAATACACATATATCATATGGAATTATTCAGATGAATCAATTCTTTCTTTCTGCGAGTTCTGTTGTTTTAAAGTATACATTGGTGTCTGTTTGCAATTATTTTGTAAAATTTCATCATTTTGCCATCATTGGGTTTGGATCAGGTAGGTATAATATATAGCAAACTTGTGTGACGGGAAATGAATATGGAAATTTGAATGAAACACATAGGCATGTCACTGTCCTCTTTTCCATCATCAAATAAGATATACTTGGTATATTGTGGACCACTAACACAGAATCATTTTAATACCTCTGGGAAATTTAAACAAATGAAACTTTTGATATTAAAGGGTGGCAGAATATACCACCCCCAAATATGCCACTCTGGCATGTTGACTATTTTGAGTTAAAGTTACTTAAAAAACAGCAAATAGAAGAAAAACACTAATCTTCCTTCTTTTAAAAAAAACAAGAGATGAAATTCCCATGTGAAAGTTGCCCTTCCTGTACCATAAGAAAAGTAACATTTTTATCATTAAGGGTAAGAAATTTAAACTGAGAGAATTCTGTACAAATAGGCCTTGGTAAAATAATTTGTATCTTCCTTTAGCTGCCTCATAATTTAGTTACTTTTCCACAATTGTCGGTCTTTGCAGGTTTCACCATTTCTTGGAGTCTTCGTTTCCTTTTGAGGGCTCTGGTGTCATGAAAAACTTACTTAAGTGTGTATGCTTCCCTTGTTAATCTGTTTATTGTCAGTTTAATTCTCAGATCCAGTTGAAAAACCCAGAGTGTAGAGGTAAAAGTTTGCCTCCCTTACAATTTCAAATGGAAATTTTAATAACTAGTATTTAAATCCAGCTACTTAGTTCTGGAAAATTTCTTATGAAATAGGTGTGCCATTCTTCTACTTTTGAAAATAAATGGGTATATAATAATTCAACAGTAGCATTTGTGTTATCTAAATAATTTTGTGCAGAAGGAACTACTTCAATTCCCAATGTCAATTAATTCTCTTTTCCAAGGCTTTAATGAAGATGTTAAATAACACCTGACTTCATAGCAACCCTAGCAGCACTGATTCTGCCTCATATTCTTTGACATTTTATCACGGTGATTAATTTATCTATTGCCCTCTAGTATTTTTCGATAGCATGGCAATTTATTTTCTTCCCTTCAAGAATATATTCCATACTAAGCCCTTTCAAATTAATTTATGGAAGTAAAATTTCATAGAACATATTTACTAAAGCTCATATAAATGAAGTGTTCTAGAATGTCTTCTACTAATTTGTATTTCTACTAGGAAAAACTGTGTTAGAATGATTTCTACATAAAACAGACATGTGGCATAGCTCTCACAATCATACATTTAGGCTCTATTTTACTATATTTCAGATATATTAAAAGTTAACTTCTAAATGTCATATCCTCAGAATTTTATGAAAATCTACCTTACATTTACTTCATCACCTGTGATAACCATAATACATGTAATTTTTTCAAATAGTTTTGGAAATTTTTAAGTTAAAATGGAAAAGAGTAGATCATCCAGAAAGTAGGTCATATTTAATGAACATGTCATTGCAATTAGAGTGCATTGTTTGATTTGTTTTGGATTTGTTTGCCCTAATAACCACAGAAAGATGTAACCCTTAGCCACCCAGAAGTGCCCAAGGTTAAGGGTGATGGTCATTTGTTGGAAGCCTCTATCTATATAGTTTCCAGGACTTGAAAGAAGACTCAACCTGCCTCATTAAACTGTCAACTCCTTGTATTTAAAAAAAATCTGAAGGCCAATGTTAGGTAATATGTATAAAATATATATTATATGAAAGGGAATTGTCTAAGAGGGATTTAAGCACCCTCTGCTTAATTTATTATTCCTCTCATTAATGCATAAGGTAACTACTAGAGGTTAATACTCGACTCAATAAGCAGATAATAAGTCCTCAGGGTGATGAAAGGTTTGTTTTCAGAAGCAAGATATCCTGGATAGGAAAGTCAAAGACACTGGCAATTTTGAAAAAAAGGTGGACTTGAGTTAGAGAATAGTTCAGGATGTCCTAGGCATCCAGATGACAGTCAAACTACAATCAAGAAATAACACAGACCTGGAGGTGGAGGGTAAGTGGTTACTCTGTAGTTCTCCCTAAGGTTAATCAAATCTTGTTCTATAAAAAATAAAGGAAAGAGAGGCCAAATAGAACATCAGGAGAGGCAAGTGCGATGGCTGTAAAAATACAGATTTTAATATCAGGGACCTCAGTTTGATCCCTAAATTTACCATTTATGTTAGTCATGACACTTAGCCATTCTGAGCTTCACTTCCTCAAAGGAAAAATAGAGTAAAGTATAATTTACAAGATGAGAATGAAGATCAAGTTGGACAGTGCACACAGAAGTTCCCTGGATTAAATGCTAGTTTGTTATAACAAGTACAAATGTTCATTATAATTATATTTTCCTGAATAAGTTAACAAATGAAGCTATAATTACTTTTTTAAAGATTTGGAATTAGCCTCCTCTTGAACGACCTTAGGTAGATATATGGATGAAGAGATGAATGTACATATTTTTTTTTTCTCTATTCAAATATAACCTATATGACAGCTTAAAGACCACCTTTGAGATTTACATGCAATTTTCTTTAACCTCCTTTTTATATCTAGGGAGAAGTCCAAATCCTTTCCTTAGATTTCTGCAAATCCACAGAAGCTTACATTCTCTGGTTTACATTTCCCTCTTCTTGTTGACCTCCCATTCACACTTGAGTTTTACTTCTAAAGCCTGAGCATAAATTTGGACCATAATCCCTCAAAAATGCCCAACTTAACAAGGTATGAGTATGTGGAGTATACTCCATTGCTATTAGGCTGTAATTAAAAACTACTTTTAAAGTTTAATATTAGATGTACTTGTTCTTCAAAATCTTTTAATCACTCCCAGGGTGGTAATTTCTCTTTGATAAAATTTGTTCTCTAGCAAACTTCAACCCATCCCTGCTCAAACATGTTGCTTGATTCTCTTCTCTCTCCCTTGAAGCTCTCTCTAACTCAGTATTCACGTTAATTATGAGTTGTTTCTATGTTTTACTGCTTCATTCCAAACCATGCCTTAGGATCTCATGTTTTCCATTGAAAATGTCCTGTCAGCATTTTTTGAAAAAAAAAAATTGCATCAGGAAATAAGTTATATGAGTCCCTGGAGGCTGATGGCACCTTAGTTATGAATATAAATAGCCTTTATTTAACTTTGTTATCCAAGTATTTATGAAGCATGTGATCTATTTGCAATACTGATAGTATGCATTTTACCCCTTGTTCTTTACTCTTCACAGGTTTGTTAATTTTTGAGAAGTAAAATATTAATCATGTTATTTTTCTCTACATCCTGTTTATTTGCTTTGAGTATTCTCACTATTCAAAGTCACTTCCAAGGATAAAGATGTGTGTCTTTTCTATAGTAAGTTAAAAGAATGGGTCTTATTCATTGTATAAAACCCCTAAATAGGTCCTCTAAGGATGTGAAAAGTAAGTTCAGCATTTTCATGTAACAGTAAATTAGAGCAACCTTCTACAAATAGGCATTTGCTTTCTTTTTGTTAGTTTGCTTTTTGCTCTAAGTTAATTTTATAATCTTATGATCATCATCCAATCATAAAGAACTTTTCTTTTTCATGAAATTCTTTCACCAGTATAATTAGTGTCTTGTGTCTTGCTTTTCTTATGCTAAAAATGTTTACAATTGTTTTGTTATGTTCTTCAACACTTTCTCTGTATCCATATTTATAAGGTTGATATACACAATTATTTTGCTTTTTAGCATATTAATAACATATCTTGATCTATTATCTCTATCTCTATATATTTGTTATAAAGTGAGCATAAACATTAAATTCCTATTGTAACCCTTAATAATATGTTGGTGTATTTATGCATATATATTTATATGATACTAATGCTATGTGAGCTTGAAAGTATACTTCATGAATATTCACTTGAATTCACTCCCTGCTTTGCACATTAGTGTAATTAGTAAAAAGAGCCTTATTTCAAATCCTACCTCAGTCACTCACTAGCAGTATAACTTTTGACAATTTACATAATCTGCCAAAGCTCAAAAATCATCATATCTTCACTGAGGATTTGAGGTTATGTTGCTGCTTGTGCTTATGACAAATTAGTTCCCTTTGTATTCTTTCTTATCCACCTTTTCTCCTTTCCTCTCTTATTTGACTCTTCCTTTCCTTCTTTACCAATTCTTCAACTTTTGAGAATTTTCTCAAGTCCCACTCCATCTATGAAGTCTACCTTGATCACCCAAAATATTTACTTTCTGAAAAGTGCCTTCTGGAACTTGTACTCTGCTCAATTATTGATTTTAACTTGGATTTAGTTTCTTCGTTGCTCCATATGTGTGAATTCTTTCCTCACATCAAGTTTTTATGCTCACTAAAGTCAGAAAAATGTTTGAGATGGGCTTATCATAGATTTCTTTATATAATTCTCCTATTATGTCAAGGTAAATGTGTTGCATATTGAAAATATTCAGTAATTTTTTATCATTTTTGTTTGTATTTACTTTGAAAATATGCCATGATGCCATCAGCCTATGCTGCACAATAAATATTAAGAGTGCTCACTATTACATCAGTTTCATTCTCACATGTATTTGGGCCTTTTCCTATATCTGAGACAGCTTTGCAAACACATATTGCTTTTTTCATCAGACTGACTTGGGAAAATTAAATTATGCCATAGGGACTATATTCTCCCAAATTAAAACATCACCTTAATGTACTGGTTAAATAATAGTCATAAGTTTTAGTGAATGTTGAAATATTGTATAATCCGTTGAAATTATGAGAGTCTGATCCACAACCTAACTGGAAAATACCCAATAAACCTTTCTTGGGCTATGTCTCCATAAATAAAATAGAGATGAGCGTTAACATAATTTATTCAAAAGTTCTCTTACACAAAAGTATGACAGAATTACTATTTCCAAAAATGAACTTGTCAAACCTGAACTATTAACTTTGAACACTTAAATGGAACAATTTCCTTGTGCAAATAATAGAATGGTAAATTCTGACCATTAATAGTATGTTATCTTGCTTAACTAATGTTTCCTCCCCACCTATTCAATAATAATAATAATAAAATTAAATTAATATTATTTTAAACTGACACCAAAAGAAATTTGCTAAAGCACAACTTGGATAATGTTCAAAATTTCTGGGGAATGACTTGCTTTCCAAATACACAGTCACCAGCTAACCTTTAGAGTTAGTTTTTTTCCAAATTTATTTGTGACTTACCTTTATAAACTTAACTCATCTTAATTCAAACCAAATAGTCCAGTCCTGCTCTGAATACTTATAACATTCTGTGACCTTTTTTGTCCTATTTAAACCATATAGTGCCCTGCATTTTTTAGGTCTGAATCAGTGATCTCCTTTATTAAACAATGGTTCCTCAGAGCTTATATTGTTCAAGGCAATGGCCAAGAGGGGCCTTACAAAAAGAAGTCCAGTTGAAGTTCAGGCTTTAGCCTAACGAGTGTTCCATCTACAGATATCAGGTGTTTCTAGGCTCATCAGGAGCTATTTGCATTTACTGATCTGTAATAGGATTTTTGTTGTTTTGTGATTTTTGCTTGAGAGGTGGAACAACTACAGTGATGTATTTGTATATTTGATGGAGGGAATAGAATTGTCTTCAGAAAGGAAGAAGATGGCAAGCATCTTATAAGATCAGACAACAGTTGTTCATGAGCACAAGATTTGTGTAAATCCCCAGAAGCAATTGCTGACTATTTGCTGGGAGATGAGCTTCTGTATTCTGAGGCAGAGACAAAATCCAGAGATAACACTATGGATGCTGCCTTTGTACCCATAATAAGTGTTCAGTGGAAACCTGGATTTTAATTATTTTAAACTGACTATTTTCCCAAGTAGTAGCTCTGTTATAATCAAATGTTCTCCCCTACTATCTCACAAAAGGCATACATTTCTATATTTTTATTAGTCTTTTACCTTTCTTTGGAACCTCACCTCTGCACCTTCCTACAATCAAATTTCACTCCTCCTTCAAGGTTCAACTTCAGTATGAAGTTTACAAAAAGCTTTCCTTTACAGTTTTTGCCTGCTTATGTTCATCAACTCTTTTTCATTACCATTTCACAATATTCAGTTTAATTGCACTGGTCTTTGAATTGTTCATTTCGAATAGGTTGCCAGTTTCTCTCTAATCAGATCTTCAGCTAATTTAGAGAATGGCTTTGTCTGTTACAGTGTTCATATGGTAAATCAGGACTCAATGCTTTAGATAGAGTGCAAGCCCTATAATTAGATTGTCCGAGTTTAAACCTGGATCCATCAGTTGACAGATATGTGAGACTGTACAAGGTGTTCCTCTCTATATACCTCACCAGCACAGTGAAGATAATGTTACCTCTTTCATATCCTTTTGTAAATCTTTCACAAGTTATTCCAGATAAATATTTAAATGGTGCTTGGCATGCAGTAGGAGAAGTCTAAATGTCAGCTATTCTTATTACTGCTCTTGCCTATATTGTTTTACCTATAAATAAGGTAAGCATTGCCATTGCACACAGAGGAAAATTATATGCTGTACAAGAACCTATATAACTGAAGGAACAAACTTAAGAATCAAGAATTCTAGAAGGGAGTTTATATTCCAGGAATGTGTGCCTTAATTTTTGTGGTACCTAACAGTACAAGGAAGTTTGTATTGTCAAAGCAGAGACCAGAGAGAATGGGTTGAGATATCATCTCTGTTAATGACTTTTGTCCAGATAAGTAACCTAGGCCAATTTCAAATATATACAGAAGTAAATGGAATACTATAATAACTCCTATCTATACCAAATTGAACATCAGAAGTAAATGGAATACTATAATAACTCCTATCTATACCAAATTGAACCTCATGTTTAATTTTGCAATTATAGTCTATCAGATAACACCCACCACCATGGACAAAGGAAGAAAGCATTAGCTAGCAGTGCATTAAAAATGGGAGGACTCGGGCTTCCCTGGTGGCACAGTGGTTGAGAGTCCGCCTGCCGATGCAGGGAACACGAGTTCGTTCCCCGGTCCGGGAAGATCCCACATGCCGCGGAGCGGCTGGACCGGTGAGCCATGGCCGCTGAGCCTGTGCGTCCGGATCCTGTGCTCTGCAACGGGAGAGGCCACAACAGTGAGAGGCCCGCTTACCAAAAAAAAAAAAAAAAAAAAAAAAAGGAGGACTCAATTATAAAAGAAATAAACAACCTGTGTAAAACTTTGGCCAAAGATCTTCCAGATGCATTTCCAAAGAAGATAAACAAATGGAAAATAAGCGTATGAAAATATGTTCTACATCATATGTCATCATAAAAGAACAGTGAGATGTCACTACCTACCTATTAGAATGGCTAAAGTTCAAAACACTGACAATACCAAATGCTGGTGAGGATGTAGAGCAATAGGAACTTTCATTCACTGCTGATAGGAATGCAAAATGAGATAACCACTTAGGAAAACAGTTTGGTAGTTTCTCACAAAAATAAACACACTCTTACCACATAATATAACAAGTGTCCTCCTTGATATTTACCCAAAGGGGTTGAAAAATTATGTTCACACAATAACCTGTACATATATGTTTATACAAGCTTTATTCAAAACTGCCAAAACTTGGGAGAAACTAAGATGTCTTTCAGTAGGTGAATGGCTAAACAAAGTTTGCTACATCCAAATAAAGGAATACTATTCAATGGTAAAAAGAAATGATCTACCAATAAATGAAAGAAGCCAATCCTAAAAGGCTACACACTGTATGATTCCAAGTACATGACATTCTGGAAAAGGCAAAACTATGGAGAAAGTAAAAAAATCCGTGATTGCCAGGGTTTGGTGGGAGTCAGTGATGAATAAACAGAGCACAGAGGAGTTTTATGGCAGTGAAAATACAGTATATGATACCATAATGATGGTTACATGTCATAAAACACTTGTCCAAACCTACAGAGTGTACACGCTAAGAGTAAACTTTATTATAAACTATGAGTTTTTGGTGATTATAAAGTATCACTGTAAGTTAATTACTTGTAATCAATATACCACTCTGGGGGGGATGTTGATAACCAGGGAGGCTATGCAAGTGAGGTGGCAGGGGATATGTGGAATATTTCTGTGTCTTCCTCTCATTTTTTTTTCTATGAACCTAAAACTGCTCTAAAAAATAAAGTCTTAATTTTAAAATATTACAGGGCTATATGAATTAAGAATATAAAGTATTATTCTTTTTATGGAGAAAGTCTCTTAAAATAGAATCCCCCAAATATCTTATAGTTCCATTGGGCAGAGTGATCTAGCCATCATTTACTTCTTGGAGAAAGGGAGGAGAAGATAAAGAAACAAGTTAGTTCCAAGGTTTATTAAAAGAAATAGGAGTAATTAAGCAGAAAATCATCTATCATTTTCTGGTTTCAAACTGCATTCTTTCCAATCTTCTATACCTCTTGCAACTTGAGATACTACATTAAGCAATGAGAATAATTGAAAAAAATTGTAGTTTTGAAACTCCCAATAATTTGGCTGGGTCAAGGAAGAAAAATGAGCTTGGAAAAGGTAAAATACTTTTTTAATAGTAATCATGAAACTTACAGATGTCCTATGGTATCAAAAATGTTTAATTTGCTAGCATTCCCCATTCCTTGGTCATTTTCACTCAAGAATCATCTATAGATCTTTAAATACAGCCACAGACCACAAGTGGATCCTGAGCACTTAGAATGTGCCAAGTGTGATTGAGGAAAAGCTGATTTTTAATATTCTTAATCTTAATTAATTTAAATGTAAAATATGATGCTAAATTTAATTGTTGGAAAACAATTAAACATGTGTGGAATGACTCATGTATGTGAATCTATATTTGCAATTGTAAATTGCATGGAATCCAATATGGATCAAGGATTTCCAATAAAAACTTAATGGCTAGATTAAGATGTGCTATTAGTGAAATATCTCATTAATAATTGTCATTTGAAAAAATAATAATAATAATTGTCATTTGATATATGCTGCAATGATAATAATTTGAATATATTGTATTAAATAAAATGTTATAACAATTTCACCTGTTTCTTTTTGGCTTTCAAATGTGCCTATTAGAAAATTTCAAATTATCTATGTGGCCCACATAATATTACTATTATACAGAGCTGCCCTGAACACAATGCAATATAGTTGCAAATAAGGTGTGTCAGTTTCTCCCTTTTATGCTTGCCACTGTTTTTCTCTTAGAGCTGAAATTATCCTTGACTTTCCAGTGCAAATTATTTCCCTATTAAAGACTATGTCATACACAATGATTGGCTGAACTACAGAATTTACTTAAAACATCAAAAGCAGACTCTTCGGGTATAATTTTAGTCATTTTAGAATCTGAATGTTTTAAGGATAGGCTTTAATTATTGTTCAGATTCAATCTGAGGAAAAACAGTGATGCTAACCATCAGGTTCTCATCTCTTCCTCCTATATTAGTTTCCTCCCTCAGAATGGAAGTTCAACTACCTTTTTTTTTGAGGTATTTAGTATCTGAAGGATCATTCCTCAGCATCCTTTAAGGCATGCCTACTTTAAAGCATTCCTTTTCAGCAACAGCTTAAAGATCACAGTGTTTAGTGAGTAAATTTCAAGTGTTTTTCTAACCCCATTTATTTTAAGCTTATTCATATGTTCATTCCTTTAACAGCTGTAGAACCTATGCTGAACCTAATTCTTTACTTCTGAAGTGAAATTTTAAGTGGAAACCTAATATGTAAAACAATGAGATAGAAGTGGAACCCTGAAGAGAATCTACAGAAGCACTGAAAAATTAAACAATCCTCACTCACTCAGCATACTTTTCAACTGCTGTGAGGGCCTCTGGGACACCTTGTTGGAAATTAGAAGAACATATTATTAAAAACTTCTATAGCTCTATATTGCACATCTTGAAGAGTGAGAATTTTGGATTAAAAATAAGTTTTGATCACAGACTAGCTATGCATATTTAGGCTGCCACTTACACTGTGAAAGGCTTTCATCACACATAAAACAGAAGCTGATCAAAATCATCTCACAAGGTTTTTGTGAGGAGTAAATAAAATAATGTTCATAATTTTTCTGGCATATGTAAACAACACTTCTTACTTTATATTATATACCTTGAACTAACCTGTTCTCTTTATAATTGCCAATAATTGGCAATTATAATTACCAATCTTACACATTATTCCAATCTTACACATTGCCAATCTTACACGTTATCCACTATAGTGCCACTAAAGTAATCTATATAAAATGCAAATTTATCCATGTCTATACCTGCCTATCATATACAGAGGAAAAAAATAAAACATCAAACTTGGATAGCAAGTAAGACAGTTCCTTGGATAGCAAGTAAGACAGTTCCTGAGCTGTTCTTTAGCTCTGTGGCTTCCTGCTTTGCACTATAAGCCCTAATAACATGACCAAAGTGTTTCATGACTCAGTACTTTATCTCAGGCCATTTCCTTTGCCTACAACACCCAAATATGTGCAAGCATTGAAACATGATAATATAGAATAAACTCTATCTTAGTCAGAAATAATTCCTTTGTAAATAAACAAACAAAACAAAAACTCACTCAAGGTGATCTCAGATAAGGGTGATTTATATTCAGGATGGAGTAATATTTCATAAACCCTATAGTTGAACTGAAATTTATTAAAACTTATTTCTTGAGGTCAGATCAAGATGGTGGAGTAGAAGGGGGCAGAACTCACCTGCCCCTAAGAACACATAAAAAATACACCTATATGTGTCACAAATCTCACTGAAAACTGACTGGAGACTGGCAGGAAGACTCTTGTACAACTAAGGCTTTGAGAAAGAGCTACATGGAATTGGTATGAAGGGAAGAGAAGTGATCAGGTTGGGACCTGTGCCCCTGGGAGGAAATTCAGAGAAAATGGGAGAATACACAGGAGGAGACTCTTCCTGGGAAATGAGCTGTTCAAGCCACATATTGGGTGCCCCAACCTTGGGGTCCAATACGAGGAGAACCAACCTTGGCTGGCTAGAGAGCTGGTGGGGCTTACAGGAGGGCTGTGGGAAGCCTGGACTCAGCTCATTAGGAGCGAACACATCCTTGCTTGCTCCAGAAGCAGGGTGGAGAGGGTGCATTGGGAACACATGGGTGGTGGTCCGGTTTCCCATAACTGCCCTGGTGTATGCCACAGCCTGAGCTGAGCAAATGTTCCATCCCTGATTACTTCACAACTCAGCTCCACACTAAAGTGAGGGCTGCCACAACTGAGGAAAGAGCTTGGCTATGAGGTAACCCAGTCCCAAAGAAGCATCTGAACAGTTACTGGGGCAACCATTACTGGTGATTACACAGGCAGAACACCAGAAGCAGTCCCAATCACTGACAGTGGCCAGACCAGACCACCACAGACCATACCCCTACACACACTGAGAGCCAGCACAGACTCCACCTTCCCTGAACTGAAACTCTACAGGGTGGGAGAAGCAGAGGCCAAGGGGAGAGCTTAGCTGTGAGGGACAAAGTATACTCAGACCTATAGTGACATCTGAGCAGAGCAGGGAAGACATTACTGGCTCTTACCCAGGCTGTGCATCAGAAGTGATATGGGTCTGTGTTCCAGCCAGACCACCACAGCAAAAAGAAAATCAAAAAAAAAAAAAAAAAAAACACTTTAAAAAACATTTTAAGGAATCTCTGGGATAACATCAGGCATACCAACATTTGCAACATTGGGTCCCAGAAAGAGAAGAAAGAGAGAGGTGGGTTTGGAAATGTATGTGATGAAATTATGGCTGAAAATTTCCCAAACCTAAAGAAGGAAACAGATATCCAGATACAGGAAACACAGAGGGTCCTGAACAAGATGAGCCCACACAGACCCAGACCAGGACATAACATAATTAAAATGGCAAATTTTAAAGAGAGAATTCTAAAGGCAGGAAGAGAAAAACAAATAGTCATATAAAAGGGAACCCCTGGGGCTTCCCTGGTGGCGCAGTGTTTGAGAGTCTGCCTGCCGATGCAGGGGACATGGGTTCGTGTCCCACATGCCATGGAGCGGCTTGGCCTGTGAGCCATGGTCGCTGAGCCTGCACATCCAGAGCCTGTGTTCCACAACGGGAGAGGCCACACAGTGAGAGGCCCACTTATGGAAAAAAATAAAATAAAATAAGGGAACCCCTGTTAAAGCTATTAGCTGATTTTTCTGCAGAAACTTTGCAGGCCAGAAGGCAGTGGCATGATATATTCAAAGTGCTGAAAGGGATAAACATTCAGCTTAAAATACTCTACCCAACAAGGTTATTATTCAGAATTGAGGGAGAGGTAAAGAATTTCTTGGACAAGAAAAACTAAAAGGTTTTAGTAATACTAAAGCTACCCTAAAGGAAATGTTCAAGTCATCTCTAAGTGGAAGAGGCTATAACAAGAAGTAAGTAAGTATCTATAGGAAAGAACAAATTCCAATAGTAAAGCAAATGTATAGTAAAGGCGGAGGACCAACCTCTTAAATAAACTAGTACAAAGATTAAAAGACAAAAAAATGTAAAATCAAATATAAGTACAGTAAGTGGTAAAGAGATAAATATGAAGATGTAAAATATAACATTGAAAACACAAAATGTGCAAGTGGGGAGTAAAATATATAGATCTTTTAGAATGTGTTTGAACTTAAAAGACTTTAAAACAAGTAGATACAGCTATAGGTCAACACACATGAACACCATGGTAACCACAAGTCAAAAACCTATAATAGATACACAAAAGCTAGAGAGAAAGTAACACAAGCATATCACTAAAGAAAATTATGAAACCACAAGGGAAGAAACTAAAAGAAGTAGAAAAGATCAGAGAAGAATCATAAAAAAACAGGAAAGAAGCAATAAAATTGCAATAAATACATACCTATCAATAATTAAATGTCAATGGACTAAATGTTCCAATTAAAAGACATAGTGTGACAGACAATAAAAAATAAGACCCATCTATATGCTGCTTACAAGATACTCACTTCAGAGCTAAAGAACATAAAGACTGAAAGTGAGAGGGTGGAAAAAGATATTTCATGAAAATGGAAACAACAAGAAAACAGGGATAGCAATACTCATATGAGACAAAATATACTTTAAAACAATGTCTATAACAAAAGACAAATGAGGGCATTACATAATAATAAAGGTATGAATACAAGAAGAAGGTATTACACTGCTTACCATATATGCATCCAATACAGGAGCACCTAAATATATAAAGCAAATATTAACAGAGATAAAGGGAGTAACTGACAATAATAATAGGGGACTTTAACAACCCACTTACATCTATGAACAGATCATCCAGACAGAAATTCAATAAGGCAACAGTGGTTTCAAATGACACAATAGACCAGTTGGTGTTAATAGAGAACCTACAGGATACTCAATCCCAAAACAGTAGAATACACATTATTTTCAAGTGTACATAGAACATTCTACTGGATAGATCACATGCCACAAAACAAGTCTCAACAAATTTAAGAGGATAGAAATTATATTAAACATTTTTTCTGACCACAGTAGTATGAAACTAGAAATCAATTACAGGGAGGAAAATGGCAAAAGCACAAACACGTGGATACTAAACAATGTGCCACTAAAAATCCAATGTGAGAATCATGAAATCAAAGTTGAAATCAGCCTCAAGAGAAATGAAAATGAAAACACAACTTTCCAAAATCTACCAGATGCAGCAAAAACAGTTCTAAGAGGGAAGTTCATAGTGATACAGGCCTGCCTCACAAAAAAAAAAACAACAAAAACAACCCTCAGATAAACAACCTAACCTTCCACCTACAAGAATTAGAAAAAGAAGAACAAACTAAGCCCAAAGTCAGCAGAAGGAAGGCAATAATAGAGATCAGAGAGGAAATAAATAAAATAGAGATCAAAAAAACAATAGAAAAAAATCAATGAAACACTCAGAGAACATACTAGTGGTTACCAGTGGGGAGAGGAACTGAGGGAGGGGCAAGTTAGGGGTAAGGTATTAAGAGATACAAACTGCTATGTATGAAATAAATAAGCAACAAAGATAATTGTTCAGAACAGGGAAATATAGCCATTAATGAGTAATGACTTTAAATGGAATATAATGTATAAAAATATTGAATCACTATTGTATACCTGAAACTAATATAATATACTTAATCACCTATAAGTCAATTAAAAAAAACAAAAGAAAATATACCATGAAAAAGCTTATTTCTCACTCCTTTTTTCCCCTTCCTGTAGACTGACTCTATTTTTTGCTCCTTTCTTTCTGATTTTAAAAGACCCATCATGATGCGGACAGCTCCTGAGTCTATAATTACATAGATGCCCAACCAAGACATACTATTAACTTTCTAGGTCACTCTGGGTCACAATTCAAAGAATCCAAAAGGGATAATCTGCTTGGACTGGCTGGGCTAAGGCACCTATGCCTCATTTTTGCTGAATCTTAGAAAAATTCTCTATATATGGAACTTTAATTAAGGAAAACTTACTATCATGTCTACTATATTATGTCTTCCTTGTAAAAGAGAGAAGTTGCTTAAAGTACTTATTATGGGTATCATTCTCAACTTACCTTGAATTTGTTAATTAGTACCATTGAAATATACACAGTTCATAATCAGTGGTTCATACTTGTAAGCACTTTTATTTATTTTGAAAGTCTCACATTTAATAAATAATATCAAAGTAAAAAAAAATAATTACTATTTCCAGAAATGGGCAAGTAGCTAGTATATAGGCAGTAAATCCTCAAAACAACATTGGCAAGTGATAAGACCACATTCTCAGGTACATAAGATTCAGAGAGGTTAAATACTGTGTTCAGGTACTCACATTTAGTAAGAAGCACAGCTGGAAGTCAAATATCAATCTGACCATAATTTCTATGCTTTCTTTGAGTGATGGAATCATTCTCTTTGTCAACAAGGAGTGCAACCTTGGATCTGCCAGTACTATTGTTTCATAGTAAAACATCCATGAAGATTTAAGAAAAATAGAATAAAATGATAATAATAGTAGAATAGCAAATACTTATACAGTGCTTACCACTTGCCAGACCTTCTTTTACACATTTTACATATATTAACTCATTTAATTCCCATGGTAATTCAATAGGTCAGCTTCCATTACTGTCTCCTGAGGAGGAAAATAAGTCAGCTCAAAACAGATCACAAGAAGTGGAAAACCACATTAAATATCCACAAGTAACACACATGCCAAATGGTCTTATTTGTAAAATGTTAACAATATACTAGGAAATATAATGTGTCAATCAGCAGAAGTGGTATGTGTGATTTTTACAAAAATGGAAGTAAAGAATAAGAGTACTTACAGAGACCTGTTAGCATTGCCTCTCCTAAAAGTATTTTCCCCCCAAAGGAGGATTCTCCTGGCACAAAGATATACTGGTCTGAGTGTAAAGATAACTTTACAGATGGAATTGTCACTCTAACTTAGCTTCTTGTCAGTAAATATTCAAATTATATAATTAACCCCCTTGCTTAGATTCTGTGTTTATCTGGCAAGTTTTAATTACTCTGTATTTTCCCACTCAGATTTCTCAGCACTAAGAGACTGTGATGTTAAGAGAGATTAAATGTATCCTCTAAAAAGTTCTGTTTATAAATACAGATTAACAAATTGTCATTAGTGTAGTATAATTGTAATGTCAGATGGTTAATGTAATTCTCGCTCTTCATGTGTTGTCGAATTGGACTTTGATATTACAATGACAGAGGTTGACCATGGTGATTTATGAGAGGCACTTCACAAAGAGTCCTACTTAAAAGTGTGAGAAATTTCACTGGATTCCATACAGTACCATATTTAATTTACTAACTACTAGAACTGAGCTTGCTTATTCTTCCTTAGAAACATCCCCTGCTTCCAATTTTCCATTGCCATTTTAGTGACTCAGACCCTCAATAATTAATACCATGGACATTATAAGATCTCTTCTCTCCTGAAATCAGCCTTTATTTCATTCAGCTCACCACTTTGAAATTAGACTTTTTGTGTGTGTGTGTGTGTGTGTGTTACGTGGGCCTCTCACTGCTGTGGCCTCTCCCATTGCAGAGCACAGGCTCCGGATGCGCAGGCTCAGTGGCCATGGCTCACTGGCCCAGCCGCTCCGTGGCATGTAGGATTTTCCTGGACCGGGGCACGAACCCGTGTCCCCTGCATCGGCAGGCGGACTCTCAACCACTGCGCCACCAGGGAAGCCCAGAAATTAGACTTCTTAAAATATTGATTGTCACCTGATCCTTTAACAACTCCTCATTTTTATTATAATAAAATTATGATACATAATCAGTATTCAATCACTACTCTTAACAAACTTCTAGTGCCCAGATAAAAGCTTGTATCTCAAAATCTGTATATATCTTTGTAAACTGGAATATTTTCACAGCTCAAGAAACTGAGACAAACTGTATACTGAAGGAAGTAAACCTTTTGTGTTTCTACTACACAGGCAAAAGACTTCTACTTTTTGAATGATATTGAACTTTTAGCTTATTAATAATGTGTATTTCTCTCTTGGCACTTCTATCTTAAGACCCATTACCCATTTTATCTTAGGCTGTGAATTTTTATAGATTTATCAAATTGACTTATATATTAAATATATTACAAATTTCCCCTTATAAGTGACATTATTTAAACAGAACGGCATTCTCTTTCTTAAGATGTAAAATTTATACATACATAAATATATTCATATGTATATATAATTCTTTTAATTTTTTTTTTTGCAATATGTGGGCCTCTCCCCGCTATGGCCTCTCCCATTGCAGAGTACAGGCTCCAGACACACAGGCTCAGAGGCCATGGCTCATGGGCCTAGCCGCTCTGCAACATGTGGGACATTCCCTTCCCAAACCCACGTCCCCTGCATCGGCAGACGGACTCTCAACCACTGCGCCACCAAGATAGCCCTCTTTTAATTTTAAGAGTATGAGATCTGGAACAAAATCTCAAAATCTCTGAGTTAAAATCCTGGCTTCTCCATTTATTAAATGAATGTCCTTAACCATCAATATTGATTGTGGAAAAATTAAATGAGTTAATATATGTTAAATCTAGTAAAATGGAAAGATTCAGTTGATACCACTGTTATCATGGTAATAATGATTATAATAATGACAATTAAAGATACTGACAATTAAGTGGTCGTGATGATCATCATGATCATGACAGTAGTGATAATGAAAATTGTAAAATTTAATATCTTTGTTTTACTATAACTTTAAAAAATTTTCTCAAGTCAACAGTTTTTTTTTTTTCTGCAAAGTAACATTTCAGTTACTTGGGCAAATGAGTTTATGTCACTGAAAATGCCTAAAATAGTTTCTTCCATATAACAGATAATTATAATATTACTCATAAAAATATCTTGTAATAACCTATAATGGAAAAGAATCTGAAAAAGAATATATATATGTATATAATATATATATATGTATATATTATATACATATATATATGAACTGAAGCACTTTGCTGCACACCTGAAACTAACAAAACAGTATAAATCAACTATACTTCAATTTTAAAAAAAAGCCAGTCATATGCTTAGTATGTACAAATCTCTGAATAAATGATAAAATGTAAAAATAGTAATAACAAACATTTATTGAGATCTCATGCACTGGTCATTATTCTAAATGTTTTGTACATCATGGGCTACTTAATTGTCAAAAACAACACAATGAAGTAAGTACAATCATTATCCCAATTTTAGATATCAAGAAATTAAAACCCCCAAATGGAGTCTTTCTTTGGGCTGTTTGGTTCTCCATAAGGTAGGCCCATACCTTTTTCCCTCCTCTATTGAGAGGGTAATATGCATTAAGCTAAAACAGCCTCTTGAATAATGGTTCTGGGAAAACTGGACAGCTACATGTAAAAGAATGAAATTAGAACACTCCCTAACACCATACACAAAAATAAACTCAAAATGGATTAAAGACCTAAATGTAAGACTGGATACTATAAAACTCTTAGAGGAAAACATAGGAAAAAAACACTCCATGCCATAAAGCACAGCAAGAACCTTTTTGACCCACCTCCTAGAGAAATGGAAATAAAAGCAAAAATAAACAAATGGGACCTAATGAAGATTAAAAGCTTTTGCACAGCAAAGGAAACTATAAACAAGACAAAAAGACAACCCTCAGAATGGGAGAAAATATTTGCAAATGAAACAACTGACAAGGGATTAATCTGCAATATATACAAACAGCTCCTGCAGCTCAATATCAAAAAAACAAACAACCCAATCAAAAAATGGCCAGAAGATCTAAATAACCATTTCTCCAAAGAAGACATACAGATGGCCAAGAGGCACATGAAAAGCTGCTCAACATCAGTAATTATTAGCAAAATGCAAATCAAAACTACAATGAGGTAACACCTCACACCGCTCAGAATGGCCATCGTCAGAAAATCTACAAACAACAAATGCTTGAGAGGGTGTGGGGAAAAAGGAACCCTCTTGCACTGTTGGTGGCAATGTAAATTGATACAGCCACTGTGGAGAACAGTATGGAGGTTCCTTAAAAAACTAAAAATAGAATTACCATATGACCCAGCAATCCCACTAGTAGGCATATACCCTCAGAAAACTGTAATTCTGAAAGGCACATGCACCCCAGTGTTCACTGCAGCACTACTTACAATAGCCAGGTCATGGAAGCAACCTAAATGCCCATCAACAGATGAATAGGTAAAGAAGATGTGGTACATATATGCAATGGAATATTACTCAGCCATATAAAGGAATGAAACTGGGTCATTTGCAGAGATGTGGATGGACCTAGAGTCTGTCATACAGAGTGAAGTAAGCCAGAAAGAGAAAAACAAATATTATATATTAACGCATATATGTGGAATCTAGAAAAATGGTACAGATGAACCTATTTTCAGGGCAGGAATAGAGATGTAGACGTAGAGAATAGACATGTGGACACAGCGGGGGGAAGGGGAGTGTGGGACAAACTGGGAGATAAGGATTGACATATATAGACTACCATGTGTAAAATAGATAGCTAGTGGGAACATGCCATAAAGCACAGGAAGCTCAGCTTGGTGCTCTGTGATGACTTAGTAGGGTGGGATGGGGGGGAGGTGGGAGAAAGGCCCAAGAGGGAGGGGATATAGGTATACATATAGCTGATTCACTTCATTGTACAGCAGAAACTAACACAACATTGTAAAGCAATTATAATCCAATAAAAAAATAAATAAAAATGTTACCCTCCAAAAGTGAGAAGGGGATTAAACTGATGCTTCAGAACTATGGAATTATCTGGATGTTTTACAAATGGCTGCTACATGAACAACCAAAAAGGTAATTACGAAAACTGAACATCACAACATGATTTTAAAGACACTTTGTACTTTGCTCACATTCCCTTCAACGTTGTTCCCAAAAGTGCTCATCCTCTAGCCCAACTGGAATCTCTGGGGAGAGGCAGAGACAGTTTGGTAAAAAGGACACACGGTGGGGGTGGGAGAGGTGGTGAAAGGAGAAGGAGAAAGCAGCCTTCCATTTAAAGATCAGTCTTCAGTTTAAAGGTCAGCTTTGGGCAGGCTGGCCTCAGGTGGAGGGAGGAGCAGTACCAGGGCAGGACTGGGGTGCTCTACATCTCATTCGGGTCAAGCACAGTCTGACCATTCATCCTTTGTGTACAGAGGTGTTCCTCTTTGGTGTGTTTCAGTTTATCTTCCAAATCATCAACTGTCTTCCAGCTTGGCGACTGATCTCTCAGCAAACTAGCACAGGTCTCTGCCTCCTTGAGTTTAGTAGTAAGAATCTTTACCTCTTCCTCATATTTGTCTTTTTGAGAAACCTCATTGCTCTGTATAAAGTATCTGCCAAACCAGAAAGGTGATTCCAGGAGAAGCTAGCCAAAAAAAAGTGCTCTTTAGGTTTTCAGCTTTACAGTATCTTTGGGCAACTTATTTAGATTTTTTTCATCAGAATGGACCAAACAATTTAAGATGGCGAGATGTCTGTCTGAGACCAAATCTTTGTCCCATTACTACCCCATTCCCAACCCCTCACAGAATGGATCATGTGCGCCTTATGTTGAGGTGACCGCTTATTTGCTCTCCTGCCTCCGTCAAAGAAAGAAAAGAAAATTATGTTTTGCCACTGAGTTAGCCATATGAAATTCATCACCCTTTTCTGGGTCTGAAGCTGCTGTCTTTAAAAGTGTGATCTAATTGTGCTTTGTATCAGTTAGTGCTGGAGAAATCTTGAATAGCTTATGTACAAAACATTTTAAATTTTATATTATTTTTTTATTTTTCGTAATATAGCAGGTTCCTATTAATTATCTACTTTATACATTAATATATATTAATGTATATATGTCAATCCCAATATCCCAATTCATCCAACCACCACCACCACCTTTCCCCTCTTGGTGTCCCTATGCTTGTACACTACATCTGTGTCTCTATTTCTGCCTTGCAAACAGGTTAATCTGTACCATTTTTTCCAGATTCCACATATATACGTTAATATATGATATTTGATTTTCTCTTTCTGACTTACTTCACTCTGTATGACAGTCTTTAGGTACATCCTCATCTCTACAAATGACACAATTTCATTCCTTTTTAGAGTTGGGTAATATTCCATTGTATATATGTACCACATCTTCTTTACCTATTCATCTGTTGATGGGCATTTAGGTTACTTCCATGACCTGGCTATTGTAAGTAGTGCTTCAATGAACATTGGGGTGCATGTGTCTTTCAGAATTATAGTTTTCTGAATGTACATGCCCGCTAGTGTGATTGCTGGGTCATATGGTAATTCTATTTTTAGTTTTTAAAGGAACCTCCATACTGTTCTCCGCAGTGGCTGTATCAATTTGCATTGCCACCAACAGTGCAAGAGGGATCCCTTTTCTCCACATCCTCTCAAGCATTTGTTGTTTATAGATTTTCTGATGATGGCCATTGTGACAGTTGTGAGATGACACCTCATTGTAGCTTTGATTTGCATTTCTCTAATGATTACTGATGTTGAGCAGCTTTTCATGTGCCTCTTGGCCATCTGTATATCTTCTTTTGAGAAATGTCTATTTAGGTATTCTACCCATTTTTTGATTTTTTTTTTAATATTGAGCTGCATGAGCTGTTTATATATTTTGAAGGTTAATCCTTTGTCCATTGGTTCATTTGCAAATATTTTCTTTCATTCTGAGTGTTTCTTTTTGTCTTGTTTATAGTTTCCTTTGCTGTGCAAAGCTTTTAAATTTCATTAGGTTCCATTTGTTTATTTTTGTTTTTATTTCCATTTCTCTAGGAGGTGGGTCAAAAAAGATCTTGCTGTAATTTATATCAAAGAGAATTCTTCCTATGTTTTCCTCTAAGAGTTTTATAGTGTCAGGTCTTACTTTTAGGGCTTTTTTTTTTTTTGGCGGTATGCAGGCCTCTCACTGTTGTGGCCTCTCCCATTGTGGAGCACAGGCTCTGGACACACAGGTTCAGCGGCCATGGCTCACAGGCCTAGCTGCTTCATGGCATGTGGGATCTTCCCGGACTGGGGCATGAACCCATGTCCCCTGCATCGGCAGGCGGACTCTCAACCACTGCTCCACTTTTAGGGCTTTAATCCATTTTGAGTTTATTTTTGTGTATGGTGTTAGGGAGTGTTCTAATTTCATTCATTTACATGGAACTGTCCAGTTTTCCCAGCAGCACTTATTGAAGAGACTGTCTTTTCTCCATTGTATATCCTTGCCTCCTTTGTCATAGATTAGTTGACCATCTGTGTGTGGGTTTATCTCTGAGCTTTTTATCCTGTTCCATTGATCTATATTTCTGTTTTTGTGCCAGTACCATATTGTCTTCATTACTGTAACTTTGTAGTATAGTCTGAAATCAGGGCACCTGATTCCTCCAGCTACGTTCTTTTCAGTCAATATTGCTTTCGCTATTCAGGGTCTTTTGTGTCTCCATACAAATTTTAAGATTGTTTTTTCTAGTTATGTAAAAAATGCCTGTGGTAATTTGATAGGTATTGCACTGAATCTGTAGATTGCTTTGGGTATTATAGTCATTTTCACAATATTGATTCTTCCAATCTAAGAACATGGTATATCTCCCCATCTTTTTGTGTCATCTTTGATTTCTTTCATCAGTGTCTTAAAGTTTTCTGACTACAGGTCTTTTACCAACTTAAGTAGGTTTATTCCTAGGTATTTTATACTTTTTGTTGCAATGGTGAATGGGATTGTTTCCTTCATTTCTCTTTCTGATCTTTCATTGTTATTGTATAGGAATGCAAGAAATTTCTGTGCATTAATTTTGTATCTGGCAACTTTGCCAAATTCATTGATTAGCTCTGGTAGTTTTCTGGTAGCATCTTTAGGATTCTTTACATATAGTATCATGTCCTCTACAAACAATGACAGTTTTACTTCTTCTTTTCCAATTTGTATTCTTTTTATTTATTTTTCTTCTCTGATTGCCATGGCTAGGTCTTCCAAAACTATGTTGAATAATAGTGGTGAGAGTGGACATCCTTGTCTTATTCCTGATCTTAGAGGAAATGCTTTCAGTTTTTCACCATTGAGAATGATGTTTGCTGTGGGTTTGTCATATATGGCCTATATTATGTTGAGGTAGGTTACCTCTATTTCCATAGCTAGAGAGTTTTTATCATAAATGGGTGTTGAATTTTGTCAAAAGCTTTTTCTGCATCTATTGAGATGATCGTATGTTTTTTATTCTTCAGTTTTTCAATATAGTGTAACACATTGATTTGCGTATATTGAAGAATTCTTGCATCCTGGGGTTAAACCCCACTTGATCATGGTGTATGATCCTTTTAATATGTTGTTGGATTCTGTTTGGTAGTATTTTGTTGAGGATTTTTGCATCTATATTCATCAGTGATATTGGTCTGTAATTTTCTTTTTTTGTAGTACCTTTGTCTGGTTTTGGTATCAGGGTGATGGTGGCCTTGTAGAATGAGTTTGGGAGTCTTCCATCCTCTGCAATTTTTTGCAAGAGTTTGAGAAGGATGGGTGTTAGCTCATCTCTAAATATTTGATAGAATTCCTCTGTGAAGCATCTGGTCCTGGACTTTTGTTTGTTAGGAGATTTTTAATCACAGTTTCAATTTCGTTACTTGTAATTAGCCTGCTCATATTTTCTATTTCTTCCTAGTTAAGACTTGGAAGGTTATACCTTTCTAAGAATTTGTCCATTTCTACCAGTTTTTCCATTTTATTGGCATAGATTTGCTTGTAGTAGTCAATTATGATGCTTTGTATTTCTGTGATGTCTGTTGTAACTTCTCCTTTTTCATTTCTAATTTTATTGATTTGAGTCCTCTCCCTCTTTTTCTTGATGAGTCTGGCTAAAGGTTTAACAATTCTGTTTATATTCTCAGAGAATCAGCTTTTAGTTTTGTTGATCTTTGCTATTGTTTTCTTTGTTTCTATTTTATTTGTTTCTGCTCTGATCTTTATGATTTCTTTTCTACTAAATTTGGGTATTGTTTGTTCTCCTTTTTCTAGCTCCTTTAGGTGTAAGGTTAGATTGTTTGTTTAAGATTTTTATTGTTTCTTGAGGTAAGATTGAATTGCTATAAACTTTCCTCTTAGAACTGCTTTTGCTGCATCCCATAGATTTTGGATCGTTGTGTTTTCATTGTCATATGTCTCTAGTTATATTTTTATTTCCTCTTTGATTTCTGCAGAGATCTCTTGGTTATTTAGTAAAGTATTGTTTAGTCTCCATGTGTTTGAGTTTTTTACGTTTTTTTTCCCTGTAATTTACTTCTAGTCTCATAACGTTGTGGTTGGAAAAGATGCTTGATATGATTTCAATTTTCCTAAATTTACCGAGGTTTGATTTGTGACCTAAGATATGATCTATCCTGGAGAATGTTCCGTGTGCACTTGAGAAGAAAGTGTATTCTGCAGCTTTCAGATGGAATGTACCATAAATATCAATTAAATCTATCTGGTCTTTTGTGTCACTTAAAGCTTGTGTTTCCTTATTAATTTTCTGTCTTGATGATCTGTCCATTGGTGTGAGTGATGTGTTAAAGTCCCCCACTATTATTGTGTTACTGTCAATTTCCTCTTTTATAGCTGTTAGCATTTGCCTTATGTACTGTGGTACTCTTTTGTTGGGTCCATATATATTTATAATTGTTATGTCTTCTTATTGGATTGACCGCTTGATCATTATGTAGTGTCCTTCTTTTTCTCTTGTAACATTCTTTATTTTAAAGTCTATTTTATCTGATATGAGTATTGCTACTCCAGCTTTCTTTTGATTTCCATCTGCATGGAATATCTTTTTTCATCCCCTCACTTTCAATCTCTATGTGTTCCTAGATCTGAAATGGGTCTCTTGTAGACAGCATATTTATGCATCTTGTTTTTGTATACATTTAGTGAGCCTGTGTCTTTTGGTTGGAGCATGTACTCCATTCACATTTAAGGTAATTGTCAATATGTATGTTCCTATTACCATTTTCTTAATTGTCTTGGGTTTGTTTTTGCAGGTTCTTTTCTTCTCTTGTGTTTCCCGCTTAGAGAAGTTCCTTTAGCATTTGTTGTAGAGCTGGTTTGGTGGTGCTGAATTCTCTTAGCTTTTGCTTTTCTGTAAAGCTTTTGATTTATCTGTCAAATCTGAATGAGATCCTTTCCAGGTAGAGTAATTTTGGCTGTAGGTTCTTCCCTTTCATCACTTTAAATATATTGTGACACTCCCTCCTGTCTTGTAGAACTTCTGCTGAGAAATCAGCTGTTACCCTTATGGGATTTCCCTTGTATTTTATTTCTCATTTTTCCCTTGTTGCTTTTAATAATTTTTCTTTGTCTTTAATTTTTGTCAATTTGATTTCTATGTGTCTTGGCATGTTTCTTCTTGAGTTTATCCTGTCTGGCCTCTCTGTGCTTCCTGGGCTTGGGTGGCTATTTCCTTTCCCATGTTAGGGAAGTTTTCGATTATAATCTCTTCAAATATTTTCTTGGTCCTTTTACTCTCTCTTCTCTTTCTGGGACCCCTATAATACGAATATTGGTGTTTTTTATGTTTTTTCAGAGGTCTCTTAGTCTGTCTTCATTTCTTTTCATTCTTTTTTCTTTATTCTATTCTGTGGCAGTGAATCCTACCATTCTGTCTTCTAGGTCACTTATCCAATTCTTCTGTCTCAGTTATTCTACTCTTGATTCCTTCTGTTGTATTTTTCATTTCAGTTATTGTATTGTTCATCTTTATTTTCTTGTTCTTTAATACTTCTATGTCTTTGTTAAACATTTCTTGCATCTTCTCAATCTTTGCCTCCATTCTTTTTCCAAAGTATTTTATCATCTTCACTATCATTATTCTGAATTCTTTTTCTGGAAGGTTGCCTATCTTCATTTCATTTAGTTGTTTTTTCTGAGGTTTTACCTTGTTCCTTCATCTGGTATGTAGTCCTCTGCATTTTAGTTCTGTCTATCTTTCTGTGAATGTGGTTTTCTTTCCACAGGCTGCAGGATTGTAGTTTTTCTTGCTTCTGCTGTCTGCCCTCTCTTTAAATTTTACATTATTTTAAACCTTTGCTTCTTTGGGATTGGGGCACATTGGTCACCCCATCTGGATGTGAGAGCTCTCTACAGTCTGTGGGCTGTCAGTGTGCTGATCTTTTAAGGTCTCTTTCCCTATGCAAACTCCACTTTTTGGTGAGGTTTCAGGGAGGTCTGTTAGGTGTGCATCCTGCAGCTTAATTGGCTTAAAATGTACTCTGCTTTGGCATGGTCTCTTTGGGGTCTGATTGAGAGAAAGAAAAAACAATAGTGTAACTGTTTTGGATACTGAAAACTGATGTGTCTTTTTGAAATAAAGAAACAGTCCCTCCAAAAAAAGAAAGAAAGAAAAAAGAAAATGAAATTAAAACACCAAGTTGCAAAACTTGGCTAGTTTTTCATGCCTAGTTAGTGGCAAAGCCCTAGTGTCTAAGCAATTAACCAGAATGATACTATCTCTTGTTAATGAGTACTAAAGAAGCTTTCAGTATTGTTTAGCTATTTTGTAGTACAGCATTCGATTCTATTCACATGAAGGACTATTAAAATGTAGAGTAATATAGACACACAAGTATATATTGTTTTTTATTTTAACATTTCCAACTTGTTAAATAAATTCTCTTACTGATCTTTGAGCTATAGGTTTTAAGAAAAAATAAATCTATTTTTAGTACTACAGAATGTTTTTCTGCTTTTGTCAAATGGATATAATTCTAAAACTTTCAAAGGGATAAATATAAAAGATCATGACTAATCATGTGATCCAGTCATTACTTAAAGACACTAGTGATCCAATTTAGAGAAATCAGCCCAGTTTTGGGGTTTGTTTTTCCCTTCTAACTAAAGAAGCATAACTCACTCTGTCAATGACATAGCTTGCCTATTATCTTAAGAAAAGTGAGGATTCCACTTGACAGATATTGTAAAGATGAGTGCCATTAATATTTCAGTGAGACGAAAGAGTAACTAAGTAATTGTTCCAACAGTTTACACAGCAGCATTTTCAAAACAAATACTATTTTGAAGATTTTGCTGCCTGAATTGTCCTGAAAGCTCTGCCTCTGTACCCAAGGTATATAAATCCCACTTATCCTTTCATAGTTCTTCAGTTTTCCATGAAGCCTTTCATAACCACTCCTAACCACATCCACACTACTTCTCTTTGCAAATCTGTGATCTTTTTCTACTGTCCTATTTATTGTTTGTTGAGAATTCAGATTAAGTTTTCTAGTTCATTATTAAGATTTTTTTTAACCATTTAATCAAACAATTAGCATATTAATATTGAACATGTATTCTCCAGATTTGAATTCTTTATCTTCTCAACTAGATTGCCAGTTTCCTCAGGGAAAGATTTTTTTTTAATTGAAGTATAGTTAATTGGCAATATTGTTAGTTTCAGGTGTACAACAAAGTGATATATATTTTTTCAAATTCTTTTCCATTATAGGTTATTACAAGATATTAAATACAGTTCCCTATGCTATACAGTACATCTTTGTTGTTTATCTATTTTGTATATAGTAGTGTGCATATGTTATCAGCAAAAGTTTTACACATGTAAAGCTGTCCCCAAGGACAATAGGCTGGGGAAGAAAAATGTGTGTGTGAGAGACACAACAAGGACAGTAATATGTCATGAATTAAACCACCACCAGCTTTATTTCTGAAATACCAATTAAGTCTGACACTTTTTCCTTATACTTCCAAGCCACAAAGGGTCATAAAAATCTCCTTGCTGAAGCTGGAGTCATTGATATCATACAGAGTTCCCACCTCAAGTGTCATAAACTGTCCATTACCTCTAATCAAAGCCACATAGATCATTCCTGTTTTTACATCTCTGACCACCTTTGTTTTCACCCCCATTGTTGACAGTATTTATCACCTTTCTGGGAGATGTTATACTAAGGAAGGTCTCCACACCTAAAAACCTGGTGAGATGGCCCACATACAGATATTTTCAGAGAGGGAACTCTGCCATGGGAAGGTGTGTTAAACAGCCAGGGGAAAGGACCCAAGTACAAGTGATACTTTTTTCTCCTTCCAGGCCCTAGTCTAGCATCATTTCTTCTTCCTAGTGACAGGAAAATGTAAACACTTATTATTCTTGTGCCTTAGAATGGGAAGAACTGTTTGCTCCCACCCAGATTTTGTGGAGTTTATATAAAAGTATTAGTACCTCCCTCTGATCTGATCCTTATCTTTCATTCTGTATTTTCACTAGTTTTTCTTCTAATTCTCAGCTTTATGTTTCATTCTCAATTAACTCTACACCAATTCATTAGTTGTAAAACTCAAAATAATAAACAAAATAAGGGTAAAATTGAATGAGTATCAGGCTTTTTAAGTGAGTAGCAGATATGCTTTTTATTAACAGTGTTCACATGACTTCCAGTGCAAAGAAAGCAGATGAGATTTTGCCTGGTCCTGTCTTAAAAGTTCTCTACAGTTTTCTAAAATAATTACTACAAGCAAAAGTAGAGTAAACCTGGTCTGAGGTTTATCTGGGTTAAGTAAAATATTTACATAGACATCTTTGGAAAATTCAATTTCTGCATTCATTTGAGGTGAATGGGAAGCAAATTACTGGGCTTTATTTAAAATGCCATCCTTTCTCCTAGGTATGCACATAACTTCAATTCAATCTAAATATATTACACTTAAGTTGCTGACTGTCTGTTTGCAGCACAAACTTCTTGTACAGCCCCAACTGAATAATGTTAATCCACTCTGAGCATCCTTTCCTTCCAATCCCTTCAGAATATCACCAGACTGTGGAGTTAGTTGTTTATTCTCTAACTGCTTACTAGACAGCTGCATATATACAAATAAAGGTTCCACTGCAGTGAGCTGAGAATTCAGTGAGACAGAGGAAGTATAGAAAATAAACATAGAATGCAAGTTTAATTACTCTGATAATGAGAAAGGAAAAAAGAGTAGGACAATAACAAGTTTGAAATTCAGGACTGAGAGGTTTTAATCATTTGTGTGTTTGTCTTGCAAGAGAAAGATGACTTGAGCCTATTTGACATGTCCAAGAAGGGATGGTGTTAACAAATCACCATCCTGCGTACAGTGTGCATTAGCTTCTTTTCTGCCTAACACTTAAATTAGCCTGGGGAACAAAGTCACTGAAAAGCAGATTTTCCTAATTCTCTCCAACCCATACCAACGGGATACTTTATTAAAACACTTATAACCAGACCTTCTTTTTATTAGGCATGCAAGAGAAAAGAAGAGGAACCTAGTACCCATTGCTCCTCAGTTCATACCTTTGGTCCCACAAATAAATAATCTTACCATCTGGACATCTATCTTTGTGAGCAATGCCATTGATATGCTATAAAATGTCCTTGCTTAATTAAGAAAAGTATGTTTCACTTCTGTTGGAGATGAAGCTCCACTCTAGCACAGATGGATTGATTAGCAGAATATGTCCTGAATTTCAGCCTTTATTTAACCTTTCAGATATATGACTGTCTTCAGAACAGAGGTTGTACAATTGTTATGGAAAACCAGCTGGGAAAATATGTTGGCTTCTGTAACTCCTCCGAGTAGGTTTCCCAGTGCTATCTGAGAAAATAGAATGTGCACTCATATCATCAAATCTGAGATCAAAACTCAAGTCTTTTTAAAAAGGTCTGAATAATTTTTCTGTGCAAAACCAGGATTCTACTTTTCATCTAGTTACATTCCCAACATTGCTCACTATTGGCTTTTCAATTCCTAAGACTCATATGATAACTGTGAGCATGAATGCCTCATTATTGGAAAAACTATCTGTTTTATCTTGTTATGTGAAACAAAGTTTAGTAAGAGTAAGAAAAATAAAACAGCATATGATAACAGATATATTGACCATAAACTTTCCAAAAGAACACCAGAAAAAAACCTGTTAATCAAGCAAAGTGTCTCAGATAGTCTTCAGAAGGAGAGAATTCCATCACAACAGTCTTAGTCATTTCTCCAAAATGTTAAAGTTAGGGTAAAATATTAACAGGCAGGACTGAAAACATAGATTACATGGCCCACTACAAAATTTTAAAATAAATTTTAAAACAATTAGTGAAAATTTCAATATGGTGGCAGCAGAACGTTAAACCATGTTGAGGTGCTTCTAAGTGTAGGGCCATGTGTGACCATACAGGTTATATGCATCATGAAGTCAGCCTGTTAATAGAGATTTAAGGCCTGGGCTCAGGGATGTTAAGGTAGTCTGTGAAAGTGGGGAACTGATTAGGATTAAACACAATTTACACATGATAACTTTAGATTAGTGAACCCAGTAAATCAATGATTTTGAAATAATCCTTCATGACGGGTAAGTTTGTGTTGAAATATAAATTGTTTTTAATTTATTTATTTAATTTATTTATTTTTGGCTGTGTTGGGTTTTCGTTGCTGTGAGCGCACGGGCTTTCTGTTGTTGCAGCCAGTGGGGGCTCTCTTCGTTGCGGTGCACAGGCTTCTCATTGCGGTGGCTTCCTTTGTTGCAGAGCACGGGCTCCAGGCACATGGGTTTCAGTAGTTGCGATGCACGGAGCCAGTATTTGTGACGCACAGGCTTAGCTGCTCCACGGCATGTGGGATCTTCCTAGACCAGGGATCAAACCCGTGTCCCCTGCATTGGCAGGCAGACTCTTAACCGCTGCACAACCAGGGAAGTCCCGTATATTGTTTTAGTTGGTTTACACTCTTATCGTCATGGATCAAAATTGCCTAGGCAACTGCCAATTCACTTTCACTTATTCTCAGTATTATTTAGCATAGGAGCAGGGAAATATGCCTGGTCACAGAATAGTTAAACAAGGACAATTAGTTTTAGCTCATAGGTATGTCAATCATTCTTCCTTCACTCAAAACTACTCATTTATAACCAGGTCTCAGTAATGTTTCACTGGCAGGAAAAGGAGTTTGGTCCCATTATTGTTAATATCAGGAAGAGGAAATCATTTTAGTTTTAGTTCTCAAGACCCTCTCTCCCGTTTTGGTCTAGCGTAAAATGATAATGATAGATTGTTATTGATTAAGATCATATTAAATCCTCACCACTGTTGATGTGTCATGATTGGGAGTAGAGTTTGTAATGGTAGTTTTTCCAATGTCTGGAAATATGAGATATGTTTCTTTGGATGGCTACTTGTTAGGATACCAGCTGTGGTGCAAAAATTAAGACCCTGGAGATTACATATTTGAAGACTGCCACATAGTTAAATATAAAAAAAATGTTGTGATAAAAATGTATAGACTACTGCCAAGACAATAAGCAAAAAAAACAAAAAAGAAAAAACCCAAAAAACAAAAAATGAATATTCCTGAAGTCAGTATCTTTGAAAGAGGCACCCCAAAACCCTATCTATTATTATTCATAGTCTTGAGTAATTTGCTTCTAAGCAATAAAATTATCAACACTGCAGGAAGTAATAATTTCATTACACGAAATTCATCTTGCTAACCTACTGTCTCCCTTGTTGACTTTGACAAAGTAAGCTGCCATATATTAAACTAATGAATGTGTATCATTAAGTCATTAAGTTTGTGGTAATTTGCAATACAACAAAGATAACTAATAGAATAAACTATCCCCAATTTGAAGAGCTCAAAAGATGAGATATGGAGTAGCCAAATTATAAAATTTTTAACACTTTATTTTTAGAGGAGTTTTAGGTTCACAGAAATATTGAGAGGAAGTCAGAGGTTTCACAAATACTCCTTGCCCCACACATACATAGCTTCCCTCAATATTTTGGTTATGTTGGTTTTCTTCTATGATATCTTCTAGGAGTTTATAGTTTTTCATTTTACATTTAGGTCTGTGATCTATTTTTTAAAGCAAATCTCCTTATGCTATATTTGTGTAATTTTTAAAATAATCCCAAAATTTAAATATAGGATTTTACATTTATTCTTCTCTATTTTTTAAAAAATTATCATCTTTTTATGTATTTATTTTTTTACAATAGGTCTTTGTTTGTTATCTATTTTAAATATAGCAGAGTGTACATGTCAATCCCAAACTTCCAATCTCTCCCTCCCCCTACCCTTTCCCCCCAGTAACTATAAATTCATTCTCTAAGTCGGTGAGTCTGTTTCTGTTTTGTAAATAAGTTCATATGTATCATTTTTTTTAGATTCCACATATAAGTGATATCATATGATATTTATCTTTCTCTGTCTTATTTCATTTTGTATGATAATCTCCAGGTCCATCCATGTTGCTGCAAATGGCATTATTTCATTCTCTTTAATGGCTGAGTTACATTGCATTGTAGTTATATACCACATCTTCTTTATCCATTCATCTGTAGATGGACCATTTAGGTTGTTTTCATGTCTTGACTATTGTAAACAGTGCTGCAATGAACATTGGGGTGCATGTATCCTTTTGAACAATGTTTTTCTCTGGCTATATGCCCAGGAGTGGGATTGCTGGATCATATGGTAGCTCTATTTTCAGTGTTTTAAGGAATCTCTGATCTATTTTAAGTTAATTTTTCTGAAGGGTGTCAGTCTGTATATAAATCCATTTATTTTCTTTTGCGTAAAGACGTCAAATTGTTCCAGCTCCTTTTATTGAAAAGTCTATCTTTGCTCCATTGTCTTGCCTTTGCTCCTTTATCAAAGACCAGTTGACTTTATTAGGGTCTTTTTCTGGTTCTCTATTTGCTCTATTTATCTGTTTTTCCACTAATACCACACTGTCTTGATTACTGTAACTTTATAGGAAATCTTGAAGTCTGGTAGTGTCAGACCTCTAACTTTGTTCTTCTCCTTCAATAATGTTGTGGTTATTCTGGGTATTTTGTGCCTTCATGTAAACTTTAGTATCAGTTTGTTAATATCCACAAAGTAAATTGCTGGGATTTTGATTGACATTGCATTGAATCTATAGATCAAGTTGGAAAGAACAGACACTTTGATGATATTCGGTCTTCCTAATAATGAAATAGAATATTTCTCCATTTACTTAACTCATCTTTGGTTTTTTTAATCAGGATTTTGTAGTTTCACTAGTATAGATCTTGTACATAATTAGTTATATTTATACTTATTTATATATATCATTTTCAGGGTGATAATATAAAAATTATATTCTTATTTTTTTTAATTTATTTATTTATTTTTGCGATACGCGGGCCTCTCACTGTTGTGGCCTCTCTCGTTGCGGAGCACAGGCTCCGGACACGCAGGCTCAGTGGCCATGGCTCACGAGCCCAGCCGCTCCACGGCATGTGGGATCTTCCTGGACCAGGGCACAAACCCGCGTCCCCTGCATCGGCAGGCAGACCCTCAACCACTGTGCCACAAGGGAAGCTCTTATTTTTATTTTTTTAATTGGAGTATAATTGTTTTACAATGTTGTGTTAGTTTCTGCTGTACAATGAAGTGAATCTACTCTATGTATACTTATGTATCCCTTCCCTCTGGGACCTCCCTCCCATCATCCCCCCATCCCACCCACCTAAGTCATCACAGAGCACCAAGCTGAGCTCCCTGTGCTAAACAGCAGGTTTCCAGTAGCTATCTATTTTACACATGGTAGTGTATTTATGTCAATCCTGATCTCCCAATTCATCCCACTTTCCCCTTCCTCCACTGTGCCCACATGTCTGTCTCTACATCTACATCTCTATTCCTGCCCTGAAAATCGTTTATCTGTACCATTTTTCTAGATTACACATATATGCATTAATATATGATACTTATTTTTGTCTTTCTGGCTTACTTCACTCTGTATGACAGACTCTAGGTCCATCCACATCTCTACAAATGACCCAATTTCATTCCTTTTCATGGCTGAGTACTATTCCATTGTATAAATGTACCACATATTCTTTATCCATTCATCTGTAATTGGACATTTAGGGTGTTTCCATGTCCTGACTAATGTAAATAGTGCTGCAATGAATGTTGGAGTACATGTGTCTTTTTGAATTATGGTTTCCTCAGGGTATATGCCCAGTAGTGAGATTGCTGGGTAATATGGTAGTTCTATTTTTTGTTTTTTAAGGAACCTCCATACTATTCTCCATAGAGGCTGTATCAGTTTACATTCCCATCAAGAGTGCAAAAGTGTCCCCTTTTCTCCACACCATCTACAGAATTTATTGTTTGTAGATTTTTTGATATGGCCATTCCGACTGGTGTAAAGTGACACATCATTGTAGTTTTGATTTGCATTTCTCTAATAATTAGTGATGTTGAGCATCTTTTCATGTGTCTCTTTGCCATCTGTATGTCTCCTTTGGGGAGATGTCTATTTAGGTCTTCTACCCATTTTTTAATTGGGTTGTTTGTTTTTTTTGATATTGAGCTCCATGAGCTGTTTGTATATTTTGGAGATTAATCCTTTGTCTGCTACTTCATTTGCAAATATTTTCTCCCATCTTAAGGGTTGGCTTTTCATCTTGTTTATGGTTTCCTTTGCTGTGCAAAAGCTTTTAAATTTCATTAGGTCCCATTTGTTTATTTTTGTTTTTATTTTCATTACTCTAGGAGGTGAGTCAAAAAAGACCTTGCTGTGATTTATGTCAAAGAGTGTTTTTCCTATGTTTTCGTCTAAGAGTTTTATAGTGTCCAGTCTTACATTTAGGTCTTGAATCCATTTTGAGTTTTTTTTTTATATTTCGTGTTTTGTAGTATTCTAATTTCATTCTTTTACATGCAGCTGTCCAGGTTTCCCAGCACCACTTATTGATGAGCTTGTGTTTTCTCCATTGTATGTTCTTGTCTCCTTTGTCATAAATTAGGTGACCATATGTGTGTGGGTTTATCTCTGGGCTTTCTATCTTGTTCCACTGATCTATATTTCTGTTTTTGTGCCAGTACCATATTGTCTTGTTGACTATAGCTTTGTAGTATAGTTTGAAGTCAGGCAGCCTGATTTCTCTGGCTCCATTTTATTTTCTCAAGATTGCTTTGGCTATTCGGGGTCTTTTGTGTTTCCATATGAATTGTAAAATTTTGTTTTAATTCTGTGAAGAATGCCATTGGTAGTTTGATAAGGTTTGCATTGAATCTATAGATTAGTTTGGGTAGTATAGTCATTTTCACAATATTGATTCTTCCAAACCAAGAACATGGTATATTTCTCCATCTGTTTATGTCAACTTTGATTTCTTTCATCGGTGTTTTATAGTTTTCTGAGTATAATTCTTTTGCCTCCTTATATAGGTTTATTCCTAGGTATTTTATTCTTCTTGTTACAATGATAAATGGGATTGTTTCCTTAATTTCTCTTTCTGATTATTCATTGTTAGTGTATAGGAATGCAAGAGATTTCTGGACATTAATTTTGCATCCTGCAACCTTACCAAATTCATTGATTAGTTCTAGTAGTTTTCTGATGGCATCTTTAGGATTCTCTCTATATAGTATCATGGCATCTGCAAACAGTGACAGTTTCACTTCTTCTTTTCCAATTTGTATTCCTTTTATTTATTTTTCTTCTCTGATTGCCATGGCTAGGACTTCCAAAACTATGTTGAATAATAGTGACAAGAGTGGACATCCTTGTCTTGTTCCTGATCTTAGAGGAAATACTTTCAGCTTTTCACCATTGAGAATGATTTTTTCTGTGGTTCGTCATATATGTCCTTTATTATATTGAGGTAGGTTCTCTCTTTGCCCATTTTCTGGAGAATTTTTATCATAAATTGGTCTTGAATTTTGTTAAAAGTTTTTTCTGCATCTATTAAGATGACCATATGGTTTTTATTTTCATTTTGTTAGTATGGTATATCACATTGATTGATTTGTGTAAAGAATCCTTGCATCCATGGGATAAATATAAATAATATATTATTTATATGCTAATATAGAACAAAAGCATGTAGAATAAAACATTCATTGTGTGGCTTGGTTACCTGGGTCTTATTCCAATGATATTTGTAGAAAGCTGTCTACTTCATGCTTTCATCTCCTTAATATAGAGGTTTTGCGTAAAAGCTACCTTATCACTCTAAAAAAATTCTAAGATTTCTCAGCTCTTAATCTCCAATTTCCATGATAGTTGTTAATAATGCCTAATTGTATCTTTCTTTGATATTTCATATCTATCAGCAAAATTTGGTGTGTTAAGAAATTCTAAGGTAGTAAAAATACTCTGTATGATACTATATTGATGCATATATGTCATTATACATTTGTCCAAACCCACAGAATATAAAACACCATGAGTTAATCTTATTGTAAACTATGGACTTAGTTATTTTGATATATCATTATAGTCTCATCAGTTATAACAAATATACCTCTCTGGTGGGGAATATTGATAATGCGGAGGCTATGTATGTGTGGTGGTAGAGTGTATGTGTGACATCTCTGTACTTTCCTCTCAATTTTTCTATGAACCTAAAACTGCTCTTTAAAAAGTCCTAAACAGGAGTTCCCTGGTGGTAGTGCAGTGGTTAAAGAATCTGCCTGCCAATGCAGGGGACACAGGTTGGATTCCCGGTCCGGGAAGATCCCAAATGCCGCGGAGCAAATAACTCCATGCACCACACCTACTGAACCTGTGCTCTAGAGCCCACAAACCACAACTACTGAGCTCGTGTGACACAACTACTGAAGCCCATGTGCCTAGAGCCCATGCTCCACAACAAGAGAAGCCACCGCAATGAGAAGTCTGCGCACCGCGGCAAAGAGTAGCTCCTGCTTGCCACACCTACAGAAAGTCCACATGCAGCAACGAAGACCCAAAGCAGCTGAAAATAAAAATTATTTAATTAAAAAAAATGTCCTAAACAAATCTGGTGTGTTTTACAAAACTCTGGGTTTCCAGGTGTTAGGTCACGCAAGTATGAGTCGTTCAGGAAGATGCTGAGTTCAAGTTGTTAATCATGACTGCCTGTAGTACATCAGCATTTGGCCATGTTTATTTGCAATAAGGCAGAGACTAAAATCAAAGGTGAAATTCCTATAGGTATTGGTCAGACTGTTACTAAATCATAAGTGGAAAGTTGGTGAATCTCAGGAGAAAATAAATTTTTTCTTACTAAAGTGAATAGCAAAATCATAAAAGTTTAAGGGTCTCTGAGAGCTTTGCTAAATTTAGTTTTAGAAGTCCTTTTTTTTCTTCCCTGGTTGTTGGTTATGGTATGTAAATTAAAGATTTTGAGTAAGTGAGAAGATTTTGAAAAGCTCCTTAATGCACTTTCAGTAAAATGTTCCTGTCATTGAAGAGATAGGTTGGGAATTCCCTAATTGAGAATGAAAAGAATTAACTTTTGCTACTGTAAAATAAACACCTGTAAAATAAACGCTACAAGTCATCTTGAGAATAAGCAAACAATGTTAAGACTATATACAGAACCCGTCATAGGCGGTAAATGTGCCAATTTTATTTAGAGATGTTAAAGTGAACTCTGAGGTGTGAGCTTTTGTCCATGTCTCACTGTTAGAGTTCCCAGGATAAAACTGGTTATAGGTGAGACAGGCACCAGAGAAATATCAGAAATTTTAGTAAATTTTTCCACTCTAAATGTTGATTCAGTACAGTGGCTATTTTTTTTTCTTGCAGTGGTGGGTGATTTTATGTAAAATCTTTGCAAGTTTCCATTTGAGGTCCCTTGGACCTAAAACGCGGCTATCATGAAGACACCAAAGATTATCCTCCTATAATTTTCAGACCAATTTTATCACTTTTCTGACTATGATGTCAACTGCTGGCATTTTATAACAACCTCTTTTAACCTCAGCAAAGAAATGTACATTTGAGTTGTCATCATAGGGCTAGTATCTTAGCAGTTGTATATCTGGCATATGATCAACCAGAGCATATTCTTAAGTCTTCACGTTATCATTTTGTATGGGCCTTGGTATTTGTAATAATCACCTCCTTAGGAAACAATTGAACATAAAGGACAGATTAAAGAACTTCTAACTTTTTAGAAGTTAGAAGTTAAAAGTTCTTTAATCTGTTAATTATTCTTCATTGTGTGTTCCGCTATGGTCAAAAAATTGTTTCCAAAAATCGATGGACTACCTCCAAAGCATATTGGCTAACAGTGTATATATTGACCCTCTAGTTAATCACAAATTCAGCTAACTGCAATGATTTCTTCCATCTAGACTGAATTTGCCTCTGGCAAATGTTCATATACTAGGGATAGCTGATATCTATTACGTAATCTTTTCTGATACTTTCTTGTTTCATAAACATCAACAAATAAAATTAAATATGAATTTTTAGTGGGGTTCTATAAAAATATGTTTAGTGTATAAATCATTCTTGGAAGACTAGGCAACTGAGTTGTCCCTTCTGTTAATAGAAAAGTGCCAGATTTTCAAATAATACACCTATGAATTGAAATGCGGGTGGTAACAGAATTCCATAGGATGAAATCTTGTGTGCTGAGAAATGTTGTATATTTTTAGTGAGTGACAAGGTTTGAACAACATGAAAGACAGTTAAGTCCCTCAAACAAAGTTGGCAAGGGTTTCCAAGGTTAGTAGTATAATGGTTCAGCTGCTATTGTCCTGAGAAAAGATGGGTTTTGAAATTAGGTCAAGGGCTTCCCTGGTGGCACAGTGGTTGAGAGTCCATCTGCCGATGCAGGGGACACGGGTTCGTGCCCCGGTCCGGGAGGATCCCACATGCCGCGGAGCAGCAGGACCCGTGAGCCATGGCCGCTGAGCCTGCGCGTCCGGAGCCTGTGCTCCGCAACGGGAGAGGCCACAACAGTGAGAGGCCCACGTACCACAAAAAAAAAAAAAAAAAAAAAAAAAGGAAATTAGGTCAAAAGAAAGTGGTGATAACCTACTAGTCTCTGATGACTTCTGTGTGTTGAGTGGGAACACCAAAGGTTTGCATAGAATTTCTTGAACATGAATAGATAGAAAGATTTTGGATTACTTGTAACATTTAAGACACGAGGAGTTTGTCTCCTTGGGATAAATTATGGCCTACATCATGAAATCAGTCTTAATGAAATTAATACATTTCTTTAAAAACTTTGTCTTTTCTGAGTTAGAAAAATGAGTCTATAGTTCAATTTAATCAATAAGAAGAGATCATCTCAATTTTAGAACAGAGCCATAATTCATCCATATATTGGACATGAGTAGAATCACAGGAAAATTTAGGTCCTTAAAGTCCTCGTTAAAGGTTTATAAAAATAAGTAGCTGTCTTAATAAATCCCAGAGGAAAAACTGTCTAGCTACATGGCTGTAATTTGAAAGGAAAGATAGAATTAACTATCTTTATCTAAAAGGATCCAAATAAGGTAGAACACAGACTTCCGCTGTAAAATATGCAGCCTCAGGTTATACTGAGGATAGATACTTTTCAGGTTTGGTTCCCCAGGGAAAAATGGCATAATTATCTTATTTATGGCCCTGAAATCATAAAGTATCTATATCTTTTTCCATTGAGTGAAAGTACGAACAATGACTAGTACAAGGTGATAAGATGTGTTCTGTTTCTATTAGGTTTTAGCTTCCAGTTTCAGAGAGTATTGGGCAAGTTTGACTAAATATTTTACTTAGTCAATCTAATTCTTGGGAGGTTCAGGTACAATAATTGCACACAGCAATAGAATTTTTGTCTTATGATTCTGACACATCATATTGGACTTAAACTTGCTCTTAGTTTAAAGCAAACAATATGAGTAAGTAACTATTCAAATTAGTTATGATGATTCTAAATAGTGGAGATTTTAGGAATTTTCAGGAAAAGGGCATCAGGAAATCATTTAATTAAACAATTCTATTGATCATGTACATCCCCTAGTAAGAACTTGAGCAGACATCATATAGCAGGAAAGAACGCTTCTTAAAAATTTGTGAGGTGCAGTTACATACTAAGATCTGGGGAATGTCGAGATTATTAGAGATAGCCATTATGGAGTTTTTTGTTGATTCTGTGGCAGAGATTGTGCAATAATGGAGGGGTTTATAAATTGGTAATTATAAAGCCTGTATTGATATCAAAGATTTGTAAGGTTGTCTTTTAGTATTTAGAGATATTTTTGTCTTGTGAGTTAAAGAGTAAAATGAAAATAAGTATAATATTGTCACTGAGAAAACCTAAACTGAACTCCTGCCACTTTTTTTCCCTCTTCAATTTTTTATCTAGTGCTGGACAATGCATTTATAATGCCCTTCCAGCTTGTAGTGAGTTGAATAATATCTCCCAGAAGTTTAAATCTCTCCAGAGCCTAGAGTGTGACCTCATTTGCAAATAAGATCTTGTAGGTATAAGAGAAAGGAAAGGGGGACTTGGACACAGGTACACAGAGGGAAAGGTCATGTGAAGATAGAGGCAGAGATGGGACTTAATGTTGCCACAAGCCAAGGAGCTCTAATGATTGTCAGAATAAAACAAATCTAAGAAAGAAAAAATTCTCCCTCAGAGTTTTCAGAAGGAGTCAACCCAAATTGTTTATTTGCCTTGGGTAAGGACTTTTTTAAATACTAAATTCTGAATTTATTTTGGAAGCATCTTTACTCCAATAAAAATGTAGAATATTGAAGATTTGAAATTTTTGAAATTTTATTATTTTCATTCTAATGAGCTTCATACATGAGTAATTCCATTCATATCACAATTTCCTCAAATAACTACTCTAATTTCAAATTATTATCTTATTATAGAATAAAGAAAAATAAGCATATGAATTATAATTTTAGCACAAAAGCTTTTAAGTCACAGGAGTCTGGCATGATTGGAGCACAGACCTAGACCAAGATGAATCTAAGAGCATGACAGTCTTTTGAATAAATTTCTTGTGTTGCTTAGACCCCTAAACTAACAGTAAGCCATTTCTATTTGCAAACCCTTAAGATCTGCAGTCCTCATTCAAAGGAAAGTTTGGAGAGATCTCTATATGAATAAGACTCTTATGGACAAAATGAGATAATAACTGAGGAAATCCTAATTCTCATAAAATTTTGATAGATGAACCAAGACAAAGTTTATCCTATAAAGATGCCAGTTTGATGAGAACTTCTAACCTTGTCAACCTTCAGGGCCAACTCTTATAGACTCATCAGATCTGTGTTCACTTTTTTTGTTATGAAATTTATTTTTTTATATTTACAACAAAAAGTAACAAAGACCAACAGAGAGATAAACAATAATGCTGTTAGTAGCAAGGCAGTTTTTCATGAAGGATAAGAATTTTTGAATCTGGTAAGATATTCAAATGACTGGTAAAATTGTTCCTTGTTCCTAGAAGAGAAAATAAATCATTTGGGAGCTTGATGAAGAGAAATCAGATCTCCGATCTAATGTGGACTCCAACCTCTTGGAGCAGTAGGCTCAGGAACACATGAGCTCTTCTAAATCAAGGGTACTGAGCTACAGCAGCAAGATTGTCTTTACCGGATGTTGGTAGAACCTTGAGGATGAAGATTGTCAAACATCAACTCACTAAAAGATTATCAGAAAATCCCATTTGGTCAAGCAAAGATAATCTTATTAGGCTTTAGAGAATCCTAATAGATCACAGAAGGAGAAAGTCAGGGAAGTTACAGTATTTTTAGACCCTAGGCTAGATGAACTTAAGGCAGCTATTGCATAGTGAGAAACTGGTTAAAACTGGGCAAATTTTATGTTATAATAATTTTGAATTGGTGAGCGTAGTGAGGTGAGGGTCTTAAGAAAAACCTTGATGGATAAACTGCTATTTTTGATAATCAGCTCAATTATTTGGTTCACAGTCTTATCTTCAATTAGTAAATATTTCCTGGATCAGGTGTCTAAGTTATTTTTGCTTTTTCTATGTACTATTTAACAGAGAAACAGAAAAATATTCTGGTCCCAGAATTGTTCAATTTAGAGACAGGAAGAAATGTTGCTTTCAGTTGTCACACATGTAAATCTCTACTTCCTTTATTCAACAGTTTATATTCTAAAACTAAACATGCTCAACTTTCTCCTAAGTAATACTTATTTTCCCTAAAGTAAAATCATCATACTCCTATAGATTAAAAAATTTTTTTTCCTATTTTCCTGGTGGAATAGTGTACCCTATGAATGGGAAATTTTAGCATGGTATTTGGAGATGGAGAGAAATTTAGTGTAAGTTACATATTCTGACCCAATTTAGTGCCTACTTTTTGAACTAAATTAGTCATTATTGTACTCAAAGTCAGTACCTGAGATTATAGCCTGAGAATAACCTGCTGGTAAATTTGTGGTGTTTTTCGTTGTTATGGTTATTTTTACTGTAGTGGTGGGGTTTTTTTTTGTGTGGGGGGGGTTTGGTAAGAATGGATAGAGGGTGATTTTTAGAACCCTATAAAGATATCACATATACAAAGTAATGCATTTTTCTAGCTTTCAATACATGGAATCTAAACTGCCAGAGAGTAGCAAGTCAGTCAGCTTTGTATTAGTGCATGGCAGGAGGGCTACTGTTGACAGGACAAGAGCACAAAACCTACACGCACAAAGATGTCAAGTGTAGAAACTAACAAATTCTAATAAATACCTGTGGAGTATACTTCTGTATTTTTATCATCTTCTGTCTAAACATATAATTTTTCTTTCTGCAAAACCAGCATTCATATTTCAGAACCAAGACTGTTTTTTCTACTTGAAAGAATTTGATTCATATATCCGTTAAGAAAATACTTTTTTGGCCCACGCTTCAATGGCATTACATGTTGCTTGTTTAAAGAGAACAAACCATTTGTATACACTGAGATTCAATAAATTCTTCTTAACGCTTCATCAAATAAAGATAAGAGTAGGGATTTCTGGAATTGAGCTAGGATTATTTTTCATTTTCTCAGCTACTTGACTACTTTAATTGCTTTGCATAAGTGATAAATGATTTGTAAAACAGAATTAGACTAATGGTGAAAAGTCTTTGCCCTGAAATTGATCACTGAATGCACCAGCCAATGTGGTTAGGAGGCACCATTAATTTTGAAATATCTTATTCTGTGTAAAATAATTATATGGAATATTTATTCTTTTTATGCACATAATTATTAAAATAGTATAATATTTCAAACATATCTATATACTTCTGTACACATTTAAAGGCATAACTATCTTAATTTTTGTTTAAATTTAGGTTCAAATATTAGAAGTATTATAGGTTAGTGCATAGATCCTTGAATTTCATGGAATTTTGCAAGGCCAAAAGATATAAGTATTTATTTTCAGACATTTTCTTTTTTGAATATTTGAATTCCTGAATACTGAGTGGGGAATTTTCTTTCTCACTTCATGACTCATTTAAACGTAAACCTTCATGAGTGGTTTCATCTAAAAGATAGCAGAATGCTTGAAATAAGAAAAAAATAGCAACTCTAAAATGAGCTGTATTCAACAACAAAGTCATCAATCACAACATGGTTTGAAAAATAGTTTCAAAATATTATTGAAAAAGGCATACAAAATGATGTAAACTAGTCAAAACTTTGAAACTTTGCACACATGATTTTAAGCCATACTTATGTATCTTTAGTCAAAATGAGGTACAGCTTTCATTTCTGTCATTTTAATTGTATCTTCTTTAATAAGCAGTGCATCCATATTGCAGTTGAGCCAATATAGCTATTTACATACTGAAACATTATTTCATCTTTGGGCAAAACATGGAATAACTCTTGTACCTCTGATCTCTAAGCCTTCAGAATGATATTTTAGAATGGGAGTCAGGATATATGTTAGAATTGGAGACTGGATAAATAAAATTATCAAGAAATTGAGTTAACTTGCTATAAAAATGATTTTCTAATATTTCTATTATGGAAGAGCTAAGACTTAAATTGAAATTGTTATAATTTCTAGATAACTGCAAACTTTTTCTCTGAATTTAATACTATGAGACTGAAAGCTCAGGGGAACACTTTGATTTATGGAGCAAAGATATTGAAAGAAGGGATTTGGATAAGAAAGATGTAGGAAAAATTTAATCCAGTTTTGTAGCTTCCACTAATAATTATGTGATATTTTTGATGAAATATATGACATTAATATAATTTCAATTACTAGTTGAGGCTTTCACTCAAATCCTAAACCAGCTGGTGTTTTTGAACTCTAGACCAAGTAAGTTTTGCAAAAATGTGTGGGAATGGCAAACAAAGAGCACCCTTGGTGTACTTTCTCATGTCTCACTCTTTCTAGGTTTTCAAGAAGATTGATAGAGAAGTGGAAAAAAAAAACATTTTCTCCTAAATGAGAAGAGGCTCCTCCCAGGTATCTTTAGTAAAGCTGAGAGAGGAGAGGCAAAAAACAAAGAATGAACAAATCCTAGAGAACAAAGAATGAGAGAGAACAAAAGCAAGGATAGAAGTAATCCTTCCCCCAAGGTGAAGCAGAAGCTCACTCTCACCACCATGTGACCCACATGGAAGGAAGCAGGTCCAAATACACTATCTCCTCTGTGGGCTTCAAAATTTAGTCCCTTTGCTGTAAATGGAAAAAAGGCCCAGCTTCTATTATGGGAGCTTATTAAAATATCTTTAACTTGACCAATTAATTTGGTAGAAGGAGGGATTTGTGAATTCTCTCCTAACCAATGGAGATTGACAGTTTCATCCATGTTAAAAATTGACTTATAGACTTATAGAATTATGGTCATGATCTAGAATAAGAAGGTATTTCTTTTTTTTTTATTGTTTTCTTTTTTTCTGTTGGATATTTATCCAGTTCTTTTAAACCTTCAAATATAGATTTGGTAATTGATTCTGTTTGTCATATAATAGTTTATAGGAAAATAAATTACTTCATATACAAGATTATCAAATTTTCTTAGCACAGGAGTACTAACAAATAACAATATATCTTATTTGTACTTAGGCTCATACAAAACAAATGTTAATGTAGGAGAAATGTTCAAAATAGTAGAGTAGGAAGACCTGGAGCTCACCCCTCCCATGGCCATACCAAAATTATTACCATTTACTGAGCAACTATCAATGAGAACAATCTCAAGACTAGCAGAAAATAATTTCCACAACTAAAGATATAAAGAAGGAAACACAACAAAATGGGCAGAAGGACTGGAGACACAGTATAATCAAGACCCATGCCCCTGGGTAGATGACCAATAACGGAGAGGATAACACAATTGTACAAGTTCTCCTCAAAGAGTGAGGGGTCTGATCACCCCATTAAGCTCCCCAAACCACAAGTCCTATATAAAGAAGAAGAAAAGCCCTGAGAACATTTTGTTTGGAAGGCCAGGAGGGCTTGCATAGAGAACAAGACAGAGTCAGTAATTTGAAAGGAGCCTGGATCAGGCTAACTTGATGATCTTGGAGAGCCTCCAGAGAGGCAGGAGGCAACTGACACTGGAGATAGAGACACTAGTGGCAGCCATTTTGGAGAGCTAATTCTACCACAAGGACATTGGTGCTGACAAGAAGCATTTTGGAGTCCTCCCTCTTGCTTTTAGTGCTAAAGACTTGCCCACTCCACAGCTGGTTGGCATCAGTCCTGGGACCCCCCAGGCCAAATAGGTGTCTTCACAAGGACCCAGTCCCACAAAACAGTGAGCAGGTACTAGCTGTAGGTCCTCCTGCTCCTCCAGCCAGCTGCTCAGGGAACTGGCCCCACCCACCAGCAGCCATCTGCCTCCACACAAGGCAGCACTTGACAGCCAGATGGGTCGGGGCCAGCCCTGACTGCAAGTGCACCAACAGTAGTCAGTACTGCTACAACACAATGGCAATGCAGCTCACATTGGGAGTAACCCTAGAGCAAATACCTCTGGTGACCAGAGAGGAAAGTGCTTCTGAGCCCCACAGAAAGAGTCTTACATAAGACAACTTCTCCAAAATCAGGAAATGTAACTGACCTACCTAATACATAGAAATAAAGACATAGAAATAGGCAAAATGAGACAATATAGAAATTTGTTACAAAAGAAGAAACAAGATAGAACCCCAGGAGAAGAACTAAGCAAAGTGGAGATAAGCAATCTACCTGATAAAGAATTCAAGGTAATGATCATAAAGATGCCTAAGGAACTTGGGAGAAGAGTGGAAGAACACAATGAGAAGTTTAATAGAGAGTTTAAAAATATAAAGAAGAACCAAACAAAGCCAAAAAACATGATAATTAAAATAAAAATACACTAGAAGGGATCAACAGTAGATTAGATGATACAGAGAAATGGATCAGTGAACTGTAAGACAGAGTAGTGGAAATCTACCCATGCAGAGGAGAAAAAGTTAAAAACAACTTTAAAAAATGGGAAAATTCTGGGACAACATAAAGCATAATAACATTTGCATTATAGGGGTCCCAGAGGGGGAAGAGAGAGTTTACTT